>NC_053028.1:308581769-308696587 GCF_003073215.2 Triticum urartu | reverse complement strand
TCGACCCTACTGTCTCGGCGTGCCGCCAGATCGCGCTTCTCTGTCTGCTGGGTGGAGGTCGCCGCACGGCTAATTACTTAAGGTATTCTTTTTGTGAGTGGCTTAATTAAGGTATTCAACTCCTAAGGGTAGTGTTGTACTAGTACTCTGCGTGTAAATTGACTGGCCATTAATTTTTGACATTGCATGTTTGGATAATAATATGGAGCGCTCTCAGTAATTATGAAAATAAAACCTTGTGATTTATGCACGCATCTTTGGGCAGCAGTTAATCCGTTTATTAATGTTGTTGTTTTGTTTTTAATTACCATTCATGTGGTGTAGATGGAACGATCTCGATGGATGGAGAATGGGAAAACCGCAGATTTTATCAGTGGCGTGACAGAGTTCATGAATTTGGATGAAAGTACAAAGAGGAGAATTGGTGATCTGATGGGAAGCATCCTACGATCATCCCCATGTACACTACGACTACTCCCCGTGCCCCAAGAGGACATACGATGAGACCTCGACTATACGTCATTGGACGAAAGGTGAACTCGCTCCTCTCCGAACCCCTCTCCGAACCATCACTTTCCACATATGAGACATAGCTACTACCTCAAATATATGTGCTATGCATGATCAGGAAGAAAGAGGAAGACCATGGACAAGACGGCAAGGACACCAAGCACACGAAACAAGAGGAAGAGTTGCTAGGAAGCATCAGCTCCCAGATGTCTGACAGTCAGCGAACGTCCGACGCCTGGAGTCCCCACCAGCCAGATGGAATAGCCCATGAAAGCTACAGCAGCCGGACGACCAACCAAGGCCGGACGTCCGACGACCATCAGCCACCGGACGACCGACAACGTCCAGAAATTCAACGATGGCTATCCCGAGCCAAAACGCCGGATGTCCGACAAGTACCGGACAACCAAACCCTAGCGAGCCAGCGGACGTCCGGTACCGGTCGAACGACCGACGCCTATCTGCACGCGGAGTAACGGGCCGAGGCCCATGTATCCTCACTTACCCCTTCGTGGCCCTAGACTATATATACTCCTCCACCTCCAGCATTTGAGGGTTAGCGTTGTGTTAGCTCATTTGTGAGATAGAGCTTCGCTCGTCCATATCAGATCTACTCCTTGAGAGAGACCGCGGCCCCTCTTCGGAGAAGATCCACCTTGGATTCAAGACCCCTTTATGAGAAGATAACCTTTTGGATTCAAGACCTCCTCATGGAGAAGAACCGGCTACACTTTGTATCATCCCTTGTTGGATTTGGATCGTGTATCTCTTTGTGTTTCGAGGATCTAGCATATGTGTGATCGTTCTTGTTGGTTTGAGTGATTCTCTCGTGTTTCCCCTTGTGTTTCCCCTCGTGTTCTTCGTGTGCATCGCGGGTTCCGCTCCTTTCGTGAAATATCGGCCACTTAAGGTTCCACCCTACATCATCTTGTTATCATGAGCCACATTGATCACGATTTCGGAGCCTCCCCTTGCTGTTTTCTAGCCTGATTTTGTTGTGTTCTTCCCCAATTTCGAAAATCCCCACCAAAATAGCCCCAAATTGTTTTGTGATTTGTTGGTTTGACGAAGTTTTGTTGGATTTGATCCATGGATTTGCTTGGTTTCAAGTGGATCTAACATCTCCCCAAGTTTCCCCATCTTTCCATCCACTAAACTCTTCAGTTTTGACCCCAAAATCCCCAAATTCTGCCTAAAATTGCGTCCCGAAACTCGCATCTCGCGTTGACCCCCACCCATCGGACGGCCGACGTTTTATGGATGTCCGGAGCCCCAGGAACGACCGGACGTCCGCAACTTACCGGACGACCGGAGCCCCCTAACCTGAGCAGAATTTATGGATTTCCGACCCGACCGTACGTCCAGCAACCGGACATCCGTCCGTTTACGGATGTCCGTAACCTGTAAAAACTGACAATTTTGTTTCATCCATAACTAATTCATCCGAAACGAGGAAAAGGGACTACATCGACAACAAGATTTCCGCACAAATGGAGGAGCAAGATGCAAGGATCGAGGAGATTCGGGCCTTGATCAAGTCTACCTCCCCTTCGTCATCTTCAAGGCGGCAGCGAGAAAGTCGATCATCTTCGGAGCGCCCAAGTGATACAAGCGCAAGTCATCCACGTCCACATATCCATGGTGACCACCATCACGTTCGTGATACACATCGTCATGAAGGGCAAGTAACCTCCAAGCAACATGTGCACGATGACGACGAACGACATCTACTACGAGCTCAAGCACGACAACGACACCATCATCATGAAGATGCTTGCCAAGCACAAATGCACAAGTCCCAACAAGCCCTACTTCACGCCAAGGCCAACCTTCATGAGCATAAGAGAAGACCGCGAGACGAGCACCACCAAGACGGAGCTACGGCTACAACAACCGCTTCGGCATCTTCGCCAAGTGCTATCAAGGCATCTTAGCCTTTGGACGTACGACATCTTCGCCAACTTCCCACGAGTACGCCTACAACGACTTCATCAAGTCCAAGGCGACCACCTACACGTGAGGGTGACACTTCCATCTTCGGAAGCCCCTCAAGAAAGAAGGTCGAGCAAGGGCCATCCCCTTCGACCACGGCGACGAGCACGAACCTCTTCAACAACATGAAGATGGCGCCCATATTGGACTTATACTCCGAGTCACGCTACGAGACCGCACATGAGACCTTATCTTTGGTCTTAGAGGAGAGTGATGATGTGCCATCTTCGGCCTTCATCCACGGCTACGACTACGACATGATTGAGCATGGAGACGTTTGCACCTACATCTCTCCGACCCCCACATATCATGAGATGACCCAATTGCCATGTGAGGAGAGCCACCACCCCATAGGTGAGATGCGTGACTCCACCAACCATATGAGTGAGAGAATCCAAGAGGGTGTGAGTGCGCCACAACACTTAGTGAGTGAGGTAGTTGACACGGCATGTGAGGCCACTCTGATTTCTAACGACTTAACCTCTACTCCGAGTGTGTTTACTTCTTTGGTGCTAGGTCTCCTACATGATGATTCGGCTATCCTCGACGAGTCCATACCTCCAATGGAGACAACGATGGCCATGGTGGTAGAAGATGCACCCCCACATGGTTCCATCAAGATGAAGATGATCACGACTTGTTCTTCGACACCTCACCTACAACACATGAGCGATGCTCCAAACGTGACATAGGTGATGGTGCTTCTCTTGCCCCACTAGTGGACTATCTCACCAATGATTGCTTGCATGATGTTGATCCACCTATTCCCATGCTTCATGATAGTGCGAATTCTTCATGTCATGACTTACCAATTTATGATGAATATGATGATGAGCATGTTGATTTTCCTAGTTGTGATGCTATGCTTCATAGGATATCATGTGAAAATTCTATTGGTCACATCATGTTTGATAATCCTTTAAACTTGGCATATGCTATGAGTGAGATCTCTCATATTGCATCATTTCAATCTCAACATAGTAACTATGCATGCCCCATTAAAATAAATCCCATTTGCACTTATGGCATAGATGGCGAGATGATGGTCATTGGCTTTTGTTTTTCATGTTATGATATTGCCATGCTTCCTTTACATGATTTGCGCAATTCATCTAATATACCATGCCATGATCACATTGTTCCAAATATGCTTTATTTTGGATGTTTTCAAAATTCTCCGTGTGATGTTTCCATTAATGATCATGAGGAGACCCCCATAGTTTCCTCATACATATTAGGAGATTATGATGCATTCCATACATTGCATGATTCCCATAATTGCTTGCACCATATGCATCCCATGCATAACAATGCTCTAGATATTTCCCATGATGCATTACACAATTTGAGTCTCCATTATGCTATACATAACAACAAACATATCATGATGGATGACATGTTTCTATATCCGCATCTCATTTATTTGAGCATTGGATATTTTGTCTTAACCAACACAAGCACGTGCATATCATGATGGATGATGTGTACATATACCATGCACACAAAATTTTCCCTTTGTCTTTGTTTTGTATAGGTACTCATGTATACTCCTCAACCTCTCAATCCCAAGAGTTGACGAAACGAGCTCCTGAGACCAAAGATGACTTGGGATCCCGTGAACTATCATTCCCACCGCTCTCTTCGTGCAACGACTACGCGCATCTCTTCTACTTGGCTCTCACACGACTATGGGCTATATATCACTTGTCACCTTATGCCCATTATATTGTGTTTACTTTGCATGCTATGCTTTTTTCTATGACTTTGACATGCAATTGTGATCCTTGCGTGCATTTACCGATGATTCACCATTATGATACTCCTATTTGTATTTGCATGCTTGGTGGAGATCCTTGTTGCTATTGCCATGTTTATCATGTGCCTCATGCTATTGATGCTTGTTGTGTTGGGAGAGTCATGATGTCCCATTGCTATTTACATATGCCCTCTCGCCAATACATTGATGATATTTTGCTCATATCTTGCCTTCATGCTTGTGATATGTCTTGTGCATTATTCATGACTACCATTTGCACACATGACATACTTGACATGATTCCTTCTAGTACATTGCATCTTCGCACTACTAGCTTGCTTGCCTTGATTCATATGATTGCTTGCTTTGTCGCATCACCCATGTCCCATTATTACTTGCTTTCTTGGGTTGATGACGTATATGTTCATGCCTCTCACATGATATATTTTGTTCATTGTCGCTTGCCTCCAATTGTTCCATCTATGCTTATTGATCGTGGAGACTTGGAAACTTTACTTGTGATGCATGCTTGCTTGATTGAGCCTATTGTATTTGGTTGTTCTCGCATCTTATGCCTCCATACTATGAAATGCTCCCTTGTCCATTCTTATGATGAGTACGATGCATACACTTGTTGGGTATTTTACCACACGAATGATAGGTTTTGCACTTCCGCTAACCTCATTTGTTTTTCTGAGTGTTTGTCATGTTCTTTCATTTTGAAGGATTCACAAGGCGATACCGTCACGAGAAAATTTTTTCATGTGAAGGCATACACGATGTGCAACACCAACATTTGCGAGAATCTCCTAAAGGTGAACTCCTTCCCTTTGAGCCATCCTCAATTACGCATATTGGATGGGTCACTCTTTCATTGTTGTCTCCTTCTTGTTGTCTACATGATACATCTCGTGACCGGAGGAGCAACATGGGAGATTGGCTCTATGGACCTTCACATTGAGGAGCGCTCGAACTCATTGGATGCACCTTCGAACATCCACTCATGCCACGAGATCGAGCATTGGTACACCAACACCTCCATATTTGTTGATTGTGCTCACACATGTCATGCTCGATGGACATATCATACACATGACAAATTTGCATCTTATGCATGGATTGACACACATTATGATTGCATTGTTGCATCTTGTATTTCCATGTCATCCATGACATATGAGCTTGTGGATTTTCTTAGCAAATTTGTTGTGATCTACCTTGATGGCATATTCATACATCATGATCATATTGCCCATCATCAATTGCATGATCACATACTTATTTTGAGCACCCATTACCATGTTCATGCTTTTGATAAACCATCCAATTATGACATCATTTTGCACCATGGTTGCATTGATCATATTCACAATACATTTGTGTGCACAATGAATGCCTTTGCTACCATGAATGCTTTGCATATCCTTCTATATCATCTTCATAAGCTTCATGCGCTTTGTCATGAACAATCTTGCCGAACGGACTCATTCTTACATGATGGACCCTTTGTGTGTGCTAACCATTGTATTTACGAGTGTTGTTTGTGTTTGCTATTTTTGCATGTATAATCCTCCGGCGACACCTTGGAGTACTTGGATTGCGCCATGACTTCCACTTCGTCCAACTACAAGTCCGTCCTTGACAACCGTTTCCATGGTGATGAGGATCACGATCCGAGGTCGGATCTTTCCCAAGGGGGGGAGATGATGCGGGGCATCCTACGATCACCCCCATGTACACTACGACTACTCCCCATGCCCCAAGAGGACATACGATGAGACCTCGACTATACGTCATTGGACACAAGGTGAACACGCTCCTCTCCGAACCATCACTTTCCACATATGAGACATGGCTACTACTTCAAATATATGTGCTATGCATGATCAAGAACAAAGAGGAAGACCATGGACAAGACGGCGAGGACACCAAGCGCACGGAACAAGAGGAAGAGCTGCCAGGAAGCATCAGCTCTCAGACGTCCGACAATCACCGGACGTCTGACGCCTGGAGTCCCCACTAGCCAGATGGAACAGCCGATGAAAGCTACAACAGTCGGATGACCAACCAAGGCCGGACGTCCGACGACCATCAGCCACCGGATGACCGACAACATCCAGAAATCCGACGATGGCTATCCCGAGCCAGAACGTCGGACGTCCGACAAGTACCGGACGACCGGACCCTAGCGAGCCACCGGACGTCCGAAACATGTCGGACGACCGACGCTTGTCTGCGCGTAGAGTAATGACCGAGGCCCATGTATCCTCACTTACCACTTCATGGACCTAGACTATATATACTCCTCCACCTCCACCAGTTGAGGGTTAGACTTGTGTTAGCTCATTTGTGAGATAGAGCTTCGCTCATCCATATCGGATCTACTCCTTGAGAGAGACTGCGGCCCCTCTTCAGAGAAGATCCGCCTTGGATTCAAGACCCCTTTATGGGAAGATCCCCTTGTGGATTCAAGACCTCCTCATGGAGAAGAACTGGCTACCCTTTGTATTGTCCCTTGTTGGATTTGGACCGTGTATCTCTTTGTGTTTCGAGGATCTAGCATATGTGTGACCGTTCTTGTTGTTTGAGTGATTCTCTTGTGTTTCCCCTTGTGTTTCCCCTCGTGATTCCCCTCATGTTCTTTGTGTTCATCGCGGGATCCGCTCCTTTCGTGAAAGATCGGCCACTTAGCGTTCCACCCTACATCATGATGCGGATTACATCATGTGTCCATGTACTGATTGTGCCAATACAGATTCACATGAAGTTGCAGATGTCTAGTCGCACTTAGTCTCTAGTGGATTCATGGATGGATATACACATTGGAGCAGACACGGTGGAGAGGAGGTCATGGATGAAGATACCCAGGGTTGCGAGATGCCAAATCCCGATCAGTGTCACATGGATGTTGAATCTAACATCATGGCAGAGGCGTCAAGCTACCAATGGAACACTGGAAAGCCGAAACACCCACTGGAAAACCAAGACGTCGACGCAGATGACGATGATCTTGATATGCCAGATTTTGCTCCTATGATTGTAGATTTCGAGGGCCCAAAAAACGACATGATTGGGTACAAGCATCTTCCAACCATTGATGCAGACTCCAAGAAAGAATTGTATCCAGGTTGCAAAAAGAAATATTCCAACTTGAGTGCCACCCTGGCCCTTCTTAGATTTAAAGCAGCAAATGGTCTATCAAACAAGGGCTTCACAGAGATGTTCGGTCTTTTCAAAGAAATTCTTCCGGAAGATAATGTGTTCCCCAAAAGCACGAATGAAGCGAAGAAAATTGTTTGCCCATTGGAACTTGAAGTAAAGAAGATACACACTTGTGTGAATGATTGTATATTGTACCATGGTGAGTACAAAGATTTGCGTGCATGTCCCGCATGCAAGCATGCACGATGCAAGCACAGGAGAGCAAAGGATAAGTACAAATTGGATGACGAGATCAAGACAGGAATTCCGTTCAAGGTTGTTTGGTACTTTCCTTTAATTCCAAGGTTGAGGCGTTAGTTTGCAAACCTAGAGAGGCAAAGTGGTTGCGGTGGCATCATGATGAGAGAATTGCGGATAAGTACATGAGGCACCCGAAAGATGGGGCTCAGTGGGAATTAATCGACAACAAGTTTGAAGACTTTGCCAAGGATCCTAGAAGTATAAGTCTCGGGGAGTGTACTGACGGGATGAATCCTTTGGGCGATATGAGGACCAATCACAACACATGGCCGGTGCTTCTGTGCATATATAACCTAGCTCCTTGGTTGTGTATGAAGAAAAAATACATTACGATGTCAATGATTATCCAAGACCCGAAGCAACCTGGAAATGACATCGACATTTACTTCCAGCTACTAGTAGAAGAACTATTGATAGTGTGGATAGATGCACCTGCTGTAAAACATTATGATGCTTACAGAAAGGAGATTTTCGATCTACATGCGATGCTGGTGCACACCATTCAAGATATGATGCCATTAGGCAACACATTGGGGCAGAAAACAAAGGGAGATGTAGGGTGTGTCACATGCATGGATAGGACAGCTAGTAGAAGACTTCCCAAGTCGCACAAAACCATGTATTTGCGTCATCGTAGGTTCTTTGGGAAAAATCACCCATACCGAAAGATGAAAGCCGAATTTGATGGTACGGCAGAGGCAGGTGTGGGCCCAAGACCCTATGATGGGGAGGTGGTCCACAACATGGCTAAAAAATTTAATGTTGTGCTTGGCAAGAACCACCCTTTGACGTTGAAACAAACACCCAAGGGTCAAGTGTTTAAGAAGAAATCGGTGTTCTGGAAATTACCTTACTGGGAGATTCTACGTGTACGTCACTACATTGATGTCATGCATGTAGAGTATGTGAAAGCATCCTTGGTACTCTGCTCAAGATTAAAGGTAAAATAAAGTATGGTGACGGTTCATGGCTCGATATGCTTGTTGGTCAATCAAAATGCAAGAGTGAAGCAGAAGATGATGACAAATTCATTAAAGCTCACCAGAGTTACAATTTCAGTACAAAAGAAGCAACACAGTTCTTCACCTATTTGTTGTTAGTTAAGACACCCTCTTCCTACTGCACAAACATCAGAAGTCTTGTGGATGTGACCTCAGGTAAAATGAAGTTGGGACACATGAAGTCACATGATTGCCATGTGATGTTGACACAGATCCTCCCGGTGGCCATCGGGAATCTGATGCACAAAGATATAAGAAACACACTCATTGAGCTCTGTGATTTCTTCAACCAACTATGGCAGAAAGTTGTAAATCCTGAAGAGTTTGATCAAATGAAAGATGATATTGCAATAATATTGTCCAACCTAGAGATGTTTTTCCCACCATCATTCTTTGATGTCATGGCCCATCTCACTGTGGACCTTGTCGATGAGATAAAGTATTGTGGTCCTGTGTTTCTTCACAACATGTATCCCTTCGAGCGGTTCATGGGAATACTGAAGCACTTTTGTCAAAACCGAAACCATACAGAGGCAAGCATCCTACAAGGTTATACCATGGAGGAGGTGGTTGAGTTTTGCACCGAATACATGAAACAAAGACCTATAGATTTGCCCCTCTCTCACCACGAGGGAAGGCTGAAAGGTAAGCCTGTCCTTGCTGGCACGCAAATGGCTGCACCCAGAGAATTGGCAGAGAAAGCCCATTTGACGGTACTGCTTAACAGCTCAGTTCTCAACGCTTATGCTGAAGAACACTTGGCGGATATACGCCAAAGCTTCTTACCAATGGTGCCCTCATTAGATGTGGAGATGATGAAGGAGCACACTAAGAACTACGCCGAATGGCTGAAGAATCATTTGGCACAAGGATCCATCAATGACATTGCTACATGGTTGGCACAAAAGTGATCACCTACGGTGTTGACATATCAAGCATATGACATAAATGGATACACGTTCTACACTGAGGAACGTGATGAGAAGACCTCATATCGGAACAGCTCTATTCGAATAGAATGCATGAATGTGGATGAAGCTAATAAGAGGGTATGCTATGGAACCATCAAAGAGATTTGGGAGCTTGACTATGTGAAAGTTAAGGTGACATTACTCAGGTCCACATGGATCCCTCTTGGTCATGTAGAGGTTGATGATTATAGGAAGACATGTGTTAACAGGGCAACGATGACATATCACCTGAACCCGTTCATTCTTGCTAGCGATGCTACCCAGATTTTCTTTATGGAAGACCCCATGCATAAGAACTGCCATGTAGTGATGCATGAGAAGAGAAGGGTACTAGGTGTCGACAATGTTACCGATGAGGACAAGTACTATGAATTTTATGAGTTGCCAGCCAAGGGATCACGCACCCGTGTAACAGAGAAGTGTAAAATTATCAAAAAACCCAAGTTCATTCGGGGTCAACGTAATGATCCCAGTTCCCCCATGTACATGGGAAATAAGCCATAAGACTAGTCTTTATGCCTACCCTGCAACTTAATTCGTTCAATTTAGAACTTTCGCGTGTATTGAATTTGTGAGTTATGCCTGGTTTTTGTTGATGTAAGAACCATTAATATGTTCACCTTGATATGCTGTCAGCTCAGGTAATGAATATGAACTGTTTTTTGTAATCATTATTATTATATCATAGAGGTAGCACACTCAATTGATCTCACTACAGTATGTGTGAACAAAAATATGCAATCTGGTTTGCGTATAGCACACAGTTCATTGATGAAAGTCGTGTGCCGACCAAACCCCGCCCACGATCTGAGTCGTTCTTCTGATTGGCCAGAACCCAAACCCCACGGATCATATGTCTGCACAGTTGGATGCTCCCAGATTGAACGACGATCCTCATCCCTTTCGACAGCACATGCAGTTCCGGTTGTAATTTTATTTTTATGCACAAAATGCACGTAAACTCAAAAAATGTCTTAAATATAGCTAATGATACCTAGAATGCGCCAGAAAATCAAACCCGTGGTATAATGGTGATTGCGTATCGTGGAAATTTTTATGAAGTCAAACGATGAACTCACTGGCCACAAGAGTTTGAATTGTCACATCTCCTTTTGGAGACCATGACCCTTCATGTGAGATGCTCCGGTTTGGAAGGTGCGGTCATCAAAACTTGTGCCAAACTTCACCAATTTTTTGTACGGGGGCGTGAGAGCACGCCACGGGCACACATTGATTTTGATGATGTCTGGACTCCATCAGAATTTCCTGTAATTAAAATACCAACTAGGCCTACGCTAGAAGCCGCACCTCGCGGCCAAAATGCTTGAAACTTCTCCCCGCTTCTCGAACAAACGGATGGAAACTTACAAAGCGACGCATAAATGATCTGTACACCTTCTTTGCTAGGCTGATAGTAAGGGGATATCATAGGTAATATCATGCATGCCAACTAGGCAATTTTGATGAGCTGTCATAGAATTAAATGAAGAAAGAGAGGGTTAAGTATCATATCATGAAACCGTATCATAATAAATGCTATGCTACTATGTGTCATGCATGACAATAAATAAAGTACTACATGATACTACTCTATGATACTATGCATTTAACACAAGTACAATAGAGTGACATAAGCAGGCTATAAGGAATAGAATAATATATATGCGCTTTGTTGGTGGAAAGATAATAGGAGACAGAAGAGAAGCGGGCTATTGGTTAGTAGCGAGCTATAACACGAGACCCAAGACACTTTGTGAGGATGTAAGGTGGGCCAACTATTGATAAGCTAGTACATATTTAAAACTGATTATTGTACATGCCGACTAAGAGGCTGTCTGTATATGACATGGCAACTCCTTATAGCCGACAGTTGGCTGTATTATTAACCATGCTCTTAGTGAGGTAGCTAGTGTATCATAGACTAGCTAGTATCATATATATGCATGATACTAGTATATGATCGATACTACCTCCGTAATTTGTGCATAGTATGATAACACTACAAAAAAAATACACTTCCGTTTCCTATGGTGGGTGAACAAATTACTGTTGAGCAATTGACAGAATTGAGCATAGTTATGAGAATATCTAGGTATGATCAAGTATATAGGCATCACGTCTGAGACAAGTAGACTGACTCCTGCCTGCATCTACTACTATTACTCCACTCATCGACCGCTATCCAGCATGCATCTAGAGTATTAAGTTAAAATAGAGTAACGCCTTAAGCAAGATGACATGATGTACAGGGATAGACTCATGCAAGATGAAGAAAACCCCATCTCGTTATCCTTGATGGCAACAATACAATACATGCGTTGCTGCCCTTACTGTAACCGGGAAAGGACACCGCAAGATTGAACCCAAAGCTAAGCACTTCTCCCATTGCAAGAAAGATCAATCTAGTAGGACAAACCAAACTGATAATTCGAAGAGACTTGCAAAGATAACCAATCATACATAAAAGAATTCAAAGAATATTCAAATATTATTCATAGATAGAATTGATCATAAACCCACAATTCATCGGTCTCAACAAACACACCGCAAAAAGACGATTACATTGAATAGATCTCCACAAGAGAGGGGGAGAACATCGTATTGAGATCCAAAAAGAGAGAAGATGCCATCTAGCTACTAACTATGGACCCGTAGGTATGAAGTAAACTACTCACACTTCATCGGAGAGGCTATGGTGTTGATGTAGAAGCCCTCCGTGATCGATGCCCCCTCCAGCGGGGCTTCGGAACAGGCCCCAAGATGGGATCTCGTGGATACAGAAAGTTACGGCGGTGGAATTAGGGTTTTGGCTCCGTATCTGATCGTTTGGGGGTACATGGGTATATATAGGAGGAAGAAGTACGTCGGTGGAGCAACAGGGGTCCCACTAGGGTGGAGGGCGCGCCTGGGGGGGCAGGCGCGCCCCCCTACCTCGTGGCCTCCTGTTGATTGGCTTGACGTAGGGTCCAAGTCTCCTGAGTTGTATTCGGTGAGAAAATCACGTTCCCGAAGGTTTCATTCCGTTTGGACTCCGTTTGATATTTCTTTTCTTCGAAACCCTAAAACAGGCAAAAAACAGCAATTCTGGGCTGGGCCTCCGGTTAATAGGTTAGTCCCAAAAATAATATAAAAGTGGATAATAAAGCCCAATAATGTCCAAAACAGTAGATAATATAGCATGGAGCGATCAAAAATTATAGATACGTTGGAGACGTATCAAGGATCCCCAAGCTCAATTCCTGCTCATCCTCGAGTAGGTAAATGATAAAAACAGAATTTTTGATGCAGAGTGCTACTTGGCATAATTTTAATGTAATTCTTCTTAATTGTGGTATGAATATTCAGATCCAAAAGATTGAAGACAAAATTTCATATTGACATAAAAATAATAATACTTCAAGCATACTAACAAAGCAATTATGTCTTCTCAAAATAACATGGCTAAAGAAGGTTATCCCAACAAAATCGTATAGTCTGGCCATGCTCTATCTTCACCACACAAAATATTTAAATCATGCACAACCCCGATGACAAGCCAAGAAATTGTTTCATACTTTTGACATTCTCAAAACTTTTTCAATCTTCACGCAATACATGAGCGTGAGCCATGGAGATATCACTATAGGTGGAATAGAGTGGTGGTTGTGGAGAAGACAAAAAGGGAAAGATAGTCTCACATCAACTAGGCGTATCAACGGGCTATGGAGATGCCAATCAATAGATATCAATGTGAGTGAGTAGGGATTGCCATGCAACGGATGCACTAGAGCTATAAGTATATGAAAGCTCACAAAGAACTAAGTGGGTGTGCATCCAACTTGCTTGCTCATGAAGACGTAGAGCAATTTTGAGGAAGCCCATCATTGGAATATACAAGCCAAGTTCTATAATGAAAAATTCCCACTAGTATATGAAAGTGTAACATGAGAGACTCTCTACTATGAAGATCATGGTGCTACTTTGAAGCACAAGTGTGGTAAAAGGATAGTACCATTGTCCCTTCTCTCTTTTTCTCCCATTTTTTATTTGGGCCTTTTCTCTTTTTTATGGCCTCTTTTTTTCTCTTTTTTTTTATTTTTCGTCCGGAGTCTCATCCCAACTTGTGGGGGAATCATAGTCTCCATCCACATGAGAGATCAATAGTTTCTATAAAACAAGTACACCACCGTGCTCTAAAAGATATAAGTGAAGCACTAGAGCAAAATTATATAACTCAAAAGATATAAGCGAAGAACATAGAGTATTCTAACAAATTCCAAATCATGTATGGCTCTCTCAAAAGGTGTGTACAGCAAGGATGATTGTGGTAAACTAATAAGCAAAGACTCAAATCATACAAGACGCTCCAAGAAAAACACATATCATGTGGTAAATAAAAATATAACTCCAAGTAAAGTTACCGATAGAAGTAGACGAAAGAGGGGATGCCTCCCGAGGCATCCCCAAGCTTTGGCTTTTAGGTGTCCTTATATTATATTGGGGGTGCCATGGGCATCCCCAAGCTGAGGCTCTTGCCACTCCTTGTTCCATAATCCATGAAATCTTTAACCAAAACATGAAAACTTCACAACACAAAACTAAAAGTAGAAAACTCGTGAGCTCCGTTAGCGAAAGAAAACAAAAGACCACTTCAAGGTACTGTAATTAACTCATTATTTATATATATGGGTGTTATACCTACTGTATTCCAACTTTTCTATGGTTTATAAACTATTTCACTAGCCATAGATTTATCAAAATAAGCAAACAACACACGCAAAACAGAATCTTTCAAAAAAAACAGTCTGTAGTAATCTGTAGCTAGCGCAAGATATGGAACCCCAAAAATTCTAAAATAAATTGCTGGACGTGAGTAATTTATCTATTAATCATCTGAAAAAAGAATTAACTAAATATCAATTTCCAAATAAAAAGGACAGCAGTTCTTTTGAGCGCTAAAGTTTCTGTTTTTTACAGCAAGTTCAACAAGACTTTCCCCAAGTCTTCCCAACGGTTCTACTTGGCACAAACACTAATTAAACACAAAAAACACAACCAAAACAGAGGCTAAATAATTTATTTATTACTAAGCAGGAGCAAAAAGCAAGGAATAAAAATAAAATTGGGTTGCCTCCCAACAAGCACTATCGTTTAACGCCCCTAGCTAGGCATAACAAGCAAGAATAGATCTAGGTATTGCCATCTTTGGTATGCTATCCATAAGTGGCTCTCATAATAGATTCATAAGGTAATTTAATTTTCTTTCTAGGGAAGTGTTCCATGCCTTTCCTTAATGGAAATTGGAATCTAATATTTCCTTCCTTCATATCAATAATTGCACCAATGGTTCTAAGGAAAGGTCTACCAAGAATAATAGGACATGAAGGATTGAAATCTATGTCAAGAGCAATAAAATCTATGGGAAAATAATTCCTATTTTCAACAATAAGAACATTATTAATTCTTCCCATAGGTTTCTTAATAGTGGAATCCGCAAGGTGCAAGTTTAGAGAGCAATCATCAAAATCACGGAAACCTAACAAATCACACAAAGTCTTTGGAATCGTGGAATACCTAGCACCCAAATCACATAAAGCATAGCGTTCATGATTTTTAATTTTAATTTTAATAGTTGGTTCCCACTCATAATAAAGTTTTCTAGGGATATAAACTTCCAATTCAAGTTTTTCTTCATAAGATTGCATCAACGCATCAATGATATGTTTAGTAAACGCTTTATTTTGACTATAAGCATGAGGAGAATTTAGCACGGATTGCAACAAGGAAATACAATCAATCAAAGAGCAATTTTCATAGTTAAATTCCTTGAAATCCATAATAGTGGGTTTAGCAACATCTAGGGTTTTAATTTCTTCAATCCCACTTTTATCAAATTTAGCATCAAGATCAAAAGATTCAGAATTCTTGGAATGCCTTCTAGGTAAAGGTGGATCATATTCAGTCCCATCATTATCAATATTCATATTGCAAAACAAATATTTAATAGGGGAAACATCAATAACTTTTAGATCTTCATCATTATTTTCATATGTACTAGAAGAACACGCTTTTATAAAGGCATCTTTCTTAGCACACATCCAAGCGGTTCTTTCTTTGCACTCATCAATGGAAATCCTCATGGCTTTGAGAGACTCATTGATATCATGCTTAGGTCGAATAGATCTAAGTTTCAAAGAATCAACATCAAGAGCAATTCTATCAACGTTCCTAGCCAAATCATCAATCTTAAGCAATTTTTCTTCAATCATAGCATTAAAATTATTTTGCGATGTAATAAATTCTTTAATATTAGAATCAAAATCAGAGGGCATCTTATTATAATTTCCATAAGAATTGTTGTAGGAATTACCATAATTATTAGAGGAATTACTAGGATAAGGCCTAGGGTTGAAATTTCCTCTATACGCGTTGTTACCAAAATTGTTCCTACCAACAAAATTCACATCCATAGTTTCATTATTATTCTCAATGAAAGTAGACAAGGGCATATCATTAGGATCAGAAGAAACACTCTTATTAGCAAATAATTTCATAAGTTCATCCATCTTTCCACTCAACACATTAATTTATTCTATCGCATGCACCTTTTTATTAGTAGATCTTTCAGTATGCCATTGAGAATAATTAACGATAATATTATCTAGGAGTTTAGTAGCTTCTCTAAAGTGATTTCCATAGAAGTGCCTCCCGCGGCCAAATCCAAAAGATTTCTAGAAGAAAAATTCAATCCGGCATAAAATTTTTGTATAATCATCCATAAATTTAAACCATGAGTAGGGCAATTACGTATCATTAATTTCATTCTCTCCCAAGCTTGTGCAACATGTTCATGATCAAGTTGCTTAAAATTCATAATATCGTTTCTAAGAGAGATGATCTTAGCAGGAGGAAAATACTTAGAGATAAAAGCATCTTTGCACTTGTTCCATGAATCAATACTATTTTTAGGCAAACACGAAAACCAAGCTTTAGCACGATCTCTAAGAGACAAAGGAAATAGCTTCAATTTAACAATATCATTATCCACATCTTTCTTATTTTGCATTTCACATAAATCAATGAAGCTATTTAGATGGGTAGCGGCATCTTCACTAGGAAGGCCGGAGAACGGATCTTTCATGACAAGATTCAGCAAAGTAATATTAATTTCACAAGATTCAGCATCGGTAAGAGGAGCAATCGGAGTGCTAATAAAATCATTTTTTTTGGTATTGGTGAAGTCACACAATTTAGTATTATCTTGAGCCATCGCGACAAACAAGCAAACTAACACACAAGCAAACAAAAAGCAAGCGGACAAAAAGGGCAAATAGAGAAAGAGAGGGAGGATAGAGAGAGAGGGGGTGAATAAAACGGCAAGGGTGAATTGGGGGGAGAGGAAAATGAGATGCAAATGGCAAATAATGTAATGCGGGAGATAAGGGTATGTGATGGGTACTTGGTATGTTGACTTTTGCGTAGACGTCCCCGCAACTGCGCTAGAAATCCTTCTTGCTACATCTTTTAGCATTGCGTTGGTTTTCCCCGAAGAGGAAGGGATGATGCGGCAAAGTAGCGTAAGTATTTCCCTCAGTTTTTGAGAACCAAGGTATCAATCCAGTAGGAGGCTACATGCAAGTCCCTCGTACCTGCACAAAACAAATAAATCCTCGCAACCAACGCAAATAGGGGTTGTCAATCCCTATAGGGCCACTTACGAGAGTGAGATCTGATAGATATGATAAGATAATATTTTTGGTATTTTTATGATAAAGATGCAAAGTAAAATAAAGGAAAAGTAAAATAGCAATGTAAATAACTAAGTAGTAGGAGATTGATATGATAAAGATAGACCCGGGGGCCATAGGTTTCACTAGTGGCTTCTCTCGAGAGCATAAGTATTCTATGGTGGGTGAACAAATTACTGTTGAGCAATTGACAGAATTGAGCATAGTTATGAGAATATCTAGGTATGATCAAGTATATAGGCATCACGTCCGAGACAAGTAGACTGACTCCTGCCTGCATCTACTACTATTGCTCCACTCATCGACCGCTATCCAGCATGCATCTAGAGTATTAAGTTAAAATAGAGTAACGCCTTAAGCAAGATGACATGATGTACAGGGATAGACTCATGCAAGATGAAGAAAACCCCATCTCGTTATCCTTGATGGCAACAATACAATACGTGCGTTGCTGCCCTTACTGTCACCGGGAAAGGACACCGCAAGATTGAACCCAAAGCTAAGCACTTCTCCCATTGCAAGAAAGATCAATCTAGTAGGCCAAACCAAACTGATAATTCGAAGAGACTTGCAAAGATAACCAATCATACATAAAAGAATTCAGAGAAGATTCAAATATTATTCATAGATAGACTTGATCATAAACCCACAATTCATCGATCTCAACAAACACACCGCAAAAAGAAGATTACATCGAATAAATCTCCACAAGAGAGGGGGAGAATATTGTATTGAGATCCAAAAAGAGAGAAGAAGCCATCTAGCTACTAATTATGGACCCGTAGGTCTGAAGTAAACTACTCACACTTCATCAGAGAGGCTATGGTGTTGATGTAGAAGCCCTCCGTGATCGATGCCCCCTCCGGCTGGGCTCCATAACAGGCCCCAAGATGGGATCTCATGGATACAGAAAGTTACGGCGGTGGAATTAGGGTTTTGGCTCCGTATCTGATCGTTTGGGGGTACGTGGGTATATATAGGAGGAAGAAGTACGTTGGTGGAGCAACAGGGGGCCCACGAGGGTGGAGGGCGCACCTAGGGGGGCAGGCGCGCCCCCTACCTCGTGGCCTCCTGTTGATTGGCTTGACATAGGGTCCAAGTCTCCTGAGTTGTATTCGGTGAGAAAATCACGTTCCCGAAGGTTTCATTCCGTTTGGACTCCGTTTGATATTCCTTTTCTTCGAAACCCTAAAACAGGCAAAAAACAGCAATTCTGGGCTGGGCCTCCGGTTAATAGGTTAGTCCCAAAAATAATATAAAAGTGGATAATAAAGCCCAATAATGTCCAAAACAGTAGATAATATAGCATGGAGCAATCAAAAATTATAGATACATTGGAGACGTATCAAAGTGTTCCATGACATTACCAAAATTATCATCATGGAAGTGTCCACTTCCATGACGATAAATCCGCGTCATAGAAGTGTTTTCGTCAAGGGTGACCGACACGTGGCATCCACCATAACAGGTCGCCCTTAAGCTATTGGGTTTGGGTTTTTATCCGATAACCCGTTAACAGCCCGGACCAATGGGGATTTTCCACGTGTAAAATTCTCATTGGCTAGAGGAAACATGTGCTGGCTCGCCGTTGGGACAGATGTCACTCATTGTACAGGAGGCGCCTATGATACGTCGACATGTGGCACGGCCCAACAGAGGCCGATTCCGGTGAAAAGGCCTGCCCGGTTGACTTGGTCAAAAGGTAACGGGCCGGCCCACGGAAAGCCTGTTAACGGCCTGTTTGTATATCGCCCATTTACGGCCTACTAACACCCAGCCCGTAATGGCCTATCGGAATTAAGCCCAGTAGCTTCATCTGGGCCGTCCAATATGATTCCAGCCCGTTGTTACTTTCGGCCCATGTATGTCCCATGATGTCTTTCGGCCCATATGAGGCCCTTCGTAACTCTGGTCCCAATAAAGGCCCGAGATGAAACTGGCCCATAATGAACAGTGTATTGCTTTATACCCATTATTCCGTCAGCCTTTTCCAGCCCGTGTTAACTTTCGGCCTTCTAAGGGCCCGTTTATTCGTCGGCTCATTTCTAGAATTCGGTTAGTTACGCTCCGTTACTGGCCTGTTCCGTTTGTGGGCCAAATTTAGCCCGTGGTTACATTGGGCCCGTTTGTGGCCCGTTAACCTATTGGGTTGTTTTCATAGCGTTATCAAAATAAACACAGCAACAAAACAAGAGCATAACTGAAACAACTTCAGAAGATCTCAAGAAATGTTATCCTAGGTATCCACCATGCTGGCAATAAGCTTAGCAAGCTTATTATCTTTGTCCTGTTTGGCGCTAAAATCCTCCAACACTTGCTGTTGCACCAGAAAGTATGCATCTGAATGCTCCAGGGATTTCCGCAGTCCTTCCGCTTCTTGTCGCAGCATAGCTGATCGATGTCTTTCAGCTTGTAGTTGAGACTCAAGAAACCGAACTGTAACATCCCAAATTTTCAATTTGGTATGTTATACATTAGATCATCAATGCATATCATATTTTTATTTGCTTCTGGCTTGATCCTAGAAATTCTACGCAACTTAAGGACCCTCAGACAGAGTTGGGGATTTCATGATTTTCATATTTGAGTTTTCTCAAATTTTGAAAACAGGATCATGTGATTTTATTTATTTTATCTTCAATTATTTCTATTAAAAAATTATGAGAGATGGCATAAAATGACTTTCCCAAAATAAAGAAATATTGTGGATTTAATAATAAAATCAAATAAGATTTTATTTTGGAGTTATTTGCTATTTTATTTGAATTTAGGAAAAATGCGTGTTTTTCAAAATTGCATTTAGGCCCCAAATAAATGTTCATCCTGTTCGGCTTGATTTTACAAGCCGGAGAAAATTTATTTCGGGATTTTTGGAGTCCGTTTAGTATTTCTTTTTTTTCTGCCCATAATTATTTATTAAAGAAAACGCAACCGACTTAGAGCCGGTTTCGGCCCGGACTCTTCCGGCCGGGCCTTTATATAGCGCCGACCCCGAGTCTGTTAGCCCAAGCCGCCGCCCCGCACCGGAACCCTAACCCTAGGCCGCCGCCGCTGCCGCGCGCCACCGCCCCGCCGCCACGCCGTTGCCTTATCGCACCACCGCCCCGCCGCACTACAGCCCCGCGCCGCCGCCGCCCGCCGCCGCCGCTGGTTTTTCCTAGAAAACCGTTCAGTTTTCGCCGGTTTTCGATCTGTTTTTTTAGATCCGTTTTTTTAGATAAATCGGTTTTTTCCGGTTTAGTTTATTTAGCGAGCGTTCGCTCGTACGTTCGTTTTAACGGACATGTTCATCGTTTAGTTACAGAAAACGAACGTTCGTTCGTTAATCTCACTACTAGGGAAAACCCTAGTAGTAGCGCGGGTTTTTAGGCTATCAGCAGCGCGGGTGGCCGCGCTACCAATAAGGCGCTACTGCTAACTCTTAGTAGTAGCGCTGTATGTACCCGAACTACTACTATTGACTATAGCAGCAGCGCTTTTACAGAACGCGCTACTATTAGTTAGCTGTAGCGATTTCCTAGCCCCGCGCTACTGCTATATCTTTCATCATTTCAACCCCGTTTCAACTTCAATAAACTACCATTTCGAGATACTAGCTACTACTAGATATCAATTTCATAAAGCCATAAAGCATTATAGATACTAGGTAGTATTCCCTCGGTTCCAAATTACTCGTCGTGGTTTTAGTTCAAATTTGAACTAAAACCACGACGAGTAATTTGAAATGGAGGGAGTACTAGATAACAATTTCATATATACTCAACATGCATCCTCAAGCAGTACTAGGTGATATCGATGACGATCATCATATGTAGTTTTAGATGATATCGACGATGATCATCATATGTAGTTTTACATGATATCGACGACAATCATCATATGTAGTTCTAGATGATATAGCCACACACACACATGTAGTTCTAGATGATATCGACGATGATCATCATCCTCAAGCCTGGGCGGCGGGTGTTCCTGATAGTAATTAGGATGGCCTGTCCAACATGAAGATTCTTGCCAACGAGGAATCTCTTCCACCCAACCGAGTTTAAGTGTGTGCGACCGTCGTCTGTGTCCATGTGGTAAGTACAGGTGGTGACAGATCCCCTTGCGGTAAGGCGTAGTCCAGCTAAGCCTTCTTCATCAGGCTCGATACCACAACTCGCAGATAGGTTCTTTGGCAATTTCTGAATAAGAAAAACATATCAATTAATAAATAGCTTCGCACATACTCTTACAAATATATTTCTATTAAGTCTATATTTCTACACTATCAAAAGACAGAGTACTACGCATTTGTACTATTTAATCATGAATTCTACTAATAAGTATATATGGATTATCTACTAGATTCCACATAGCATATCATCGACTAGATTCCACATAGCATATCATTGGACTCTACACTAAGCATATCATCAGATAATTTGCATTTGTAAGTATAACAATAAAGCATATATATATATCATGAACTTACTACAGTCAGTATAACATACCATTTCATGCTGATCGACCATGGTACTTGTCAGGCGGGTCACGAATGGCACCCCGACAAAGTCATCACATGGCGGAATTATGTCCCATAGGTTGCGCACCTCCTCCTCGCTCAGCCTCATTCTTTGATCTATGATGGCTTCATGAAGTGGGTTCTCATCATCTTCATCATCTTCGTCATCTTCATCATCTTCGTTATCTTCATCATCTTCCACCAGGTTGAGATAAATGATAGCCAGCTTGGGTCTTTCTGCTCTGAAGGAGAACCTAATCAACTCACCACCAGTAAGACGCGTGTGGGCGACGAAACGGGCCCATCCATCTCCTCCAATCTGCGACATATTGCTTCCTTTCTCGACCTCCATAGTGTACGCCCCCCAGGAGCCTCAAATGTCACAGTGTCTCCTGTCAGCTTGTTGAATTTAAACCTCACATTGCATGGGACGATCTGTGTAAAAAAAGCAAAATGACACAATGCAGTAATGTCAACACTAAAAATAAAATAGTTGTTACATTTCATCTAATTTCTTACCGCCACATGACGAAAACTCGGCTGGAAGTAGATGCCGAACAGCTTGGAAGTTGCAAGGCTGCTGGCGCACCTTGACTTGCACAGTCGACATAGTGGTGGTGGTGGCGGCGCCATTTTCCTAAAGCAATATGAGCAAAGGATTAACGATCCACTTCACAGGAAAGAAAAACAGTAGCATGTGATTTTAACTAAATTGGCACCTACATTTTGCCAAAAAATAACTTATTACAAAAAAACAAAAACATCTACATATCCATGTATAGAAAAAATAACAATAAAATGGTGCATACTAAATCAACTAGCCTACTAAATCAACTAAATCAAAATGTTCTAAATCAACTAAATCAACTAGCCTACTAAATCTACTAAATCAAAATGTTCTAAATCAACTAAATCAACTAGCCTACTAAATCAACTAAATCAAAATGTTGCATATGAACTAGCCTACTAAATCAAAATGTAGGAGGGAGGAGGGAGAAGGAGGGGCGACTCGAGGAGGGAGAAGAGAGTAGGACGGAGGAGGAAGGCAGAGCGAGGAGGGGCCGGCCGGCAGCGAGTCGAGGGAGGACGGAGGAGGAGGGCGGTACCGAGTCCAGCGAGGAGGAGGAGTTGACGGCGGCACAGAGGGAAGAGGGGTAGGCGATGGCGGCTGGCCAAGGCGGCGGCAGCCGGCGAGGGAGGACCGGCGCGTGGGGGGGGGGGGGTTGGGGGGGGGGGGGGGGGGGGGGGGGGGGGGGGGGGGGGGGGGGGGGGTGGAGGGGGAGTGAGTCTGAGTGTGTGAGTGTGGATCGCGGAGAGGAGTGTACGTGGGGGGTGGAGATAGCTAGTTTTAGCAGTAGCGCTCTAAAGGCAAAGGCGCTACTGCTGAACTACCTATCAGTAGCGCGGTCCCAGTAAACGCGCTGCTGCTAGAACTAGCTTCGCGGCGGGGTCGTGGGAATTATAGCAGTAGCGCGGCTTAGAGGAGGCGCGCTGCTGATATGTCTATTTCAGCAGCGCGTATTGACGGAGCGCGCTATTGCTACATTGCAGCAGCGCCTTATTTTAAAACTCGCTGCTGGTAAGATCCTGTGTATAAGCTTTTCCCTAGTAGTGTTTGTTCGTCGTTTTTCTTTTTCTCGGATTTCCCGCGATTATTTCTGATCGTGATTTCAGATCCGATTTTCATTCTAGTATAACTTTTCGCTCGTTTATCGAATCAGGCGATTCAAGCGCCGGGAGTTTCGTCTCGAAACCCTCTTTCCGTTTAACCAACTCAAACAAGTTTTTGCCTCGGTAAAATTTGACTTAGATCCAGATTAGTAAAGGAAGCTTCTTTCTTTCGCCGTTTGACTTTCGTTGCTTCGTTCGATTTGATTCTTTTTGCAAACCGGAGTTCTTAAGTTGAACTTTCTGGTTAGATCACTTATTTGAGTTTTACCCATGCATTAGTGAGTACTTATTGTATGCTTGTCTGTTTGCGATAGAGTACCCGGAGTGCGCCGCTTGCTACTTCGAATCGCTAGGTTTCGCGGATCATCGGCAAGGCAAGTAACACTTTGATCATACCTCCTACTACCCAGTTTTTATTGCATTAGATCAATCCTCAAACATTGCATGATTAGGATCTAATTAAATTGTGGGTTGGGGAGTAGATGAGGTAGTACCTATTACCTGTTTTATTATCAAACCCTTGGGAGTTACTTCTACGTTGCTTATATTGCCATGCTATGCTAGTAGACGTGGATTGGGTGAGTGTATCCATGACAGATGTGAGATTGTTAAATTAATGGTTTATCTAAGGTGGCAACTTAAACACACATCTGGGTGGATTGAGGCACCCGGATATTCCAGCGATTGCCTGTTTTTCTTTATGGACCGCCACCCAGCCTCAAAGGGATCATGAGATCATTCATACTAGAAACTTTCGTGTGCAGCCACAAGCTACTATGGGCTCTATCATAGTTGATTAAGTCATGCGAACTCTTACAATGGTAGACTAGCAGATGTAGGGGAAAGTAGGTGTAACGGTCTACCCGTTCGTAAGGTGCTAGCGCTTCTGAAAGACTATGTCTCGGTCATCCGTTTCTCAAACATCATGTAGTGCGAGAACCCCAACGGAGGAGATCGAGTCTTGTGGGGAAAAGTGCGCAAACCTCTGTAGAGTTATAAACTAATCATGGTTAGTCGTGTCCCCGGTTATGGACATCTTGAGTATCTAGTACATGGATTATCATGTGAATCTCATGATGTTACTCTAATTAATATTGTTGGGTTATATATATATGATGCTTAATTGGGATTGAGAGGGTATCTACACTCTCAATGTTTAACAACTACCATGATAGTTAAATAAAAATTATTCCTTTGCAGTAGGGAAAACTTGGCTTTACGCAAAACTGTAACCATAGAGCTTTCCACCAGCCAAATATGCATGTAGTATAGCCTTATTGTTTCATTACTCTCTATGTGTTACTTTGCCAGCATATTCCATGTGCTGACCCGTTTCGGGCTGCAACGTTCATGTTGCAGACTTTTCAGACGACAAGTAAGGTGCTTTTAGGTCATGGTTCTATACTCAGTGATGCCGTTGGAGTTGATGGACTCACTTATCTTCCAAGCCTTCCGCTATTATCGTTATTAGATGGCCTTAAGCCATATTTATTGTAATAAGTTCTCTTTTGAGACATTCGATGTACTAAGTGTGTGATTGCTATGTTATAAATCCTTCAAGTACTATGCGTGTTAGCATTACTAATACAGGGATGACACTGAAGCACAGAGATCGGACCGTTTGAGGTCTGGTCGCTACAAGATGGTACCAGAGCACACGCTGACTGTAGGACACGACCACTAAGCTAAAGCCCTAGATCACTACTCACTCTTCTCATTCTGACTCCTCATCTTTTCTACTCTTTTAGGATGGCGGATGCAAGGAACAAGTTCACGCAACCGGATGAAGATACACCCTTTGGACGTCACTTGAAGGAAGTCACTAGATACCTGAACATCGGAGTACCAAGCTTCACCTGAACCTACAACGCCACTTTACCTAAAGAGGAGCGCTGGATGATTCAAGTTCAAGTTCCAGGAAGGACGTTCATGCCAGTCACTGAGCCCATAGAGTTTTCCTTTGATGCACCAACATGGAGTCTAGGAAAGAGCATGGCAGCTCACATCGCCATGGGACGTATTGGAGAAGTTTATCGCAATGATCTCAAGGATACTATCTACCATATTTGTGGGCGTCGAGATGAGCACTGGGAGATGATCAGCACCAAGAAGGATAGATCAATTGCAACTTTCATCCAGGTGTTAAACCCACACATTCGACGTCAGGAGAACCAGATGTGCGCAGACATGATAGATCTGAAGAAGGCGAGGACAAGAATCACGGAATTAGAGGAAGAACTCAAGGCCACACGTGAAGATTATATGGAGGAAATCGAAGTATTAGTGGAGAAGAATGACGACCTGATCAAGAAGATCGGAATATTCATGGGAGACCCTACACCAGTAGAAGAAGACAAAGAACCCAAGGAGATTCGCCCGGAAGACTACATCATCATCGACGACACCGACTCGGACCCAGACGATAGCGATGATGACTATGTTGATGAAGCTGGAGCAGATATCATGGAGTCTGCAACCGAAGAATATTTCTAGTAGACCACCCCATCAGTAGTAGTATTCCACCATGTAAGTATAGTAGTCCAAGCACTTTTGCGATAGTTAGACCGATTGTATGACCTTGTTTGATTGAATGAAGTGATTTTGTGTGCATTTGCCTCATGTGCATATGGGTAGTGTTTTCTCTCTAGACCTCTCTCTATTCTTAAATCTCATCTTTTCTAAACCCATCAGATGCCTCCGAGACGTGACCCCGGATTTACTTTCCCATCGGAGCTCACTTAGTTGATCCAGCAGCAGAATACGTGGATGCAGTTGCTAGTCCAGAATCAGTATCAGGGGAACAACAACAACAACAACCCACCACCACCACCACCTATTGATCACTTAACCCGTTTTCTTAGGCTGAATCCGCCGGTGTTCTCCAGTAGCACCGAGCCTATATTAGCAGATGATTGGCTCCGCAAGACAGCAAGGGAGTTGACCACGGCAGGATGCACAGATGCGGAAAAGGTGAAATTTGCCGCACATCAGTTGGATGGACCTGCAGCATCATGGTGGGAAAATTTCATAGCCACTTACCCTATCGACACTGTCACGTGGGACCAGTTTCAGCAGGCTTTATGTACTTCTCATGTTTCAGCAGGAGCTATGGCCATGAAGAAGCATGAGTTTCGCAACTTGCGCCAAGGAGGACGGACAGTTGGCTAGTATGTGGATGAATTTAGTAAGCTAGCAAGTTATGCCCCAGATGACGTTGCTACGGATGCAGCTAAGAAGGAGAAGTTTCTGGAAGGACTGAATGATGAGTTGAGCATGCAGTTCATGGTAGCAAGCTTCAACAACTACCAAGAGTTGGTAGATCGTGCTCTTATGATTGAAGGGAAGCAGTAGCAGATTGAGAACCGCAAAAGAAAGTATGGACAAGGGAAGTACAATTCTGGAGCTCAACAGAAGCCGCGTTTTACCCCTAAACCAAGAGGACATTTTCAGCATACCCATGGGGGAGGAAGTTCGCATAATCATAATGGCCCTAAGAATGGTAATGGGAATGGAGGAAGCAACGGCCAGAACCATACCAACCCATCAACACCAGCCAAGAGAGACCTGAGCCAAGTCACTTGCTGTAAGTGTCAGAAGACTGGACATTATGCCAATGAATGTCCTGAATCCCAGAATGGAAATGGCAACGGAAGCTCTGGGAAGAAGTCGAACCCTTTCAACAGGGGATAGGTGAACCACGTAAATGTGGAGGAGGTTGAAGAACAACCGGATGCAGTAACCGGTAAGTTTTTGGTTAAGTCTTTTACTGCAATCGTTCTTTTTGATACTGGTGCATCGCATTCATACATCTCACGGGGATTTGTGGATAAGTATAACCTGCCCACCAAGGTTCTTAGAACACCTATGCTAGTACGCTCACCAGGAGCGGAGTATATGGTCAGCCGAGGGTGTTTTCAAGTGCCATTGAGTATAGGTAAGCATGTGTTTCCCTTGGATTTGATCATTTTGGAATCGCAAGGATTGGATGTAATTCTGGGTATGGATTGGCTGTCGATGTATGGAGGAAACATCGATTGTGCCAGTAAGTCGATTTTGCTTACCACCCCAGAAGGAAGAAGGATCAAGTATGTATCCCGACATGTGCCTAAGAGGACTCAAGTAAACTCCCTAACAGGAGTTGTACAGGAGGAAGTACCGGTGGTAAAGGATTTTCCTGATGTATTTCCAGAGGAGTTGCCAGGCATGCCACCGGATAGAGACATTGAGTTTTTGATTGAGCTTTTGCCAGGCACAGGGCCAATATCTAAGAGACCATACAGGATGCCCGCAAAGGATTTGGAGGAGATTAAGAAGCAGATTAAGGACTTACTAGATAAAGGCTATATTCGCCCAAGTTCTTCGCCTTGGGGATCGCAAGTACTTCTAGTGGAGAAAAAGGATGGATCGTTAAGGATGGTTGTCGATTATCGAGGATTGAATGAAGTAACAATCAAGAACAAGTACCCACTACTAATGATCAATGATCTGTTTGATCGATTGCAAGGAGCCAAGGTATTTTCTAAGATCGATCTATGATCGGGATACCATCAGTTGAAGATTTGAGAACAGGATATACCTAAGACGACTTTTACCACCAGGTATGGGCTGTACGAGTATAACATTATGTCATTTGGTCTGACTAACGCACCTGCCTATTTTATGAACATGATGAACAAGGTGTTTATGGAGTTTTTGGATAAGTTCGTCCTAGTGTTCATTGATGATATTCTGGTTTACTCAAAGAATGAAGAGGAGCATAAGGAGCATTTGCGTTTGGTACTTGGGAAGCTCAGAGAACATCAGTTATATGCCATGTTTAGAAAATGTGAGTTTTGGTTGAATGAAGTTGGATTCCTCGGACACATTATATACGGAGAAGGTATAGCAGTAGATCCCACCAAGGTTGACACTGTGACAAATTAGGAAGCCCCAACGATAGTTGGATAAATCCGGAGTTTTCTGGGACTCGTAGGATACTACCGGAGATTCATTGAAAATTTCTCGAAGATTGCGAAGCCTATGACGGAGTTGTTGAAAAAGGATACCAAGTTCATATGGACTGAGGAATGTGAGGCCAGTTTCCAGGAGTTGAAGAAACGTTTGATTACATCACCAGTGTTGATTTTGTCGGATCAGAACAAGGATTATGAGGTGTATTGCGACGCTTCACGTCGAGGACTTGGAGCGGTGCTTATGCAGGAGGGAAGAGTTGTTTCATATGCCTCATGACAGCTTAAGCCTCATGAGTTGAATTATGCCACGCATGATTTGGAGTTAGCAGCCGTAGTGCATGCATTAAAGGCTTGGAGACATTTTCTCATTGGAAACTATTGTGAAGTGTACACGGATCACAAGAGTTTGAAGTACATTTTCACGCAGAAGGAGATGAATATCAGGTAGAGGAGATGGTTGGAGCTCATCAAGGATTATGATATGAGATTGCATTATCATCCCGGAAAGGCTAACGCAGTAGCTGATGCATTGAGCCGTAAGAGCCATGTCAACACACTAATGACGGGAGATTTACCGAAGGAGTTAGCTGAGGACCTTCTTGAGCTATGTTTGGAGATAGTTCCGAGAGGATATGTAGCAGCATTGGAGATTCAGTCTACTTTGATGGATAAGATCAGAGAAGCTCAGAAGACTGACAAGGAGATTGCCTCTATAAAGGAGAAGATGGGCAAAGGAAAAGTTAAAGGATTTCGTGAGGATGAGCACGATACCCTATGGTTTGAATACCATGTTTATGTGCCCAATGACCCGGAGATCAGGAAGTTAATTCTGCAAGAGGCCCATGATTCACCATATTCGATTCACCCAGGAAATACCAAGATGTATTTGGATTTGAAAGATACTTTCTGGTGGACCGGAATGAAGAAGGATATTGCGGAGTATGTAGCAATTTGTGACATATGTCAGAGAGTAAAGGCAGAGCATCAGAAGCCAGCAGGGTTCTTACAGCCATTGCCGATACCTGAATGGAAGTGGGATAAGCTAGGCATGGATTTTATTACGGGATTGCCCAGAACTCGTTCAGGCTATGACTCGATTTGGGTTGTAGTCGATCATTTTACAAAGGTAGCTCATTTCATCCCAGTGAAGACTACCTACACCCGTGCTAAGTTGGCAAAGATATACATGACCAGGATCGTATGTCTGCATGGAGTTCCAAGGAGTATTGTATCAGATAGAGGAACCCAGTTTACCTCAAAGTTTTGGAATCAGTTGCACGAAACCTTGGGTACTAGGCTAGAGTTCAGCATAGCTTTTCATCCACAGACAGATGGACAGACCGAGAGAGTCAATCAGATTTTGGAGGATATGCTAAGAGCTTGCACGCTAGATTACGGATCTAGTTGGGACGAGAATTTGCCATACGCAGAGTTCTCCTACAACAACAGTTATCAATCCAGTTTGAAGATGGCCCCTTTCGAAGCCTTGTACGGAAGGAGGTGCAGGACCCCATTGTCATGGGATGAAGTTGGAGACCGCCAGTTGTTTGGACCAGATTTAATTAAGGAGTCTGAACAGAAGGTGAAATTGATTCGCGATAGGCTCAAGGTAGCCCAGTCCAGGCAAAAGAGCTACGTGGATTCTAAACGCAAGGAGACAGTTTATGAAGTCGGAGACCGGGTTTATCTTCGAGTATCTCCACTTCGAGGAGTTAAGTGCTTTGGTGTTAAAGGGAAGTTAGCGCCACGTTTTGTAGCACCATACAAGGTTTTGGAGCGTATGGGAGAAGTATCCTACAAGTTGGAATTGCCCGAAGGATTGTCAGGAGTTCATGATGTATTCCACGTTTCCCAGTTGAACAAGTGCCCCGCAGAGATGGCTGATATACCGCTGAGAGATACAGTGCCGCTGGAAGCGATTCAGTTGGACAGTGATTTGACCTATGAGGAGAAACCAGTCAAGATTCTTGAGTATGCCAGCCGAGTCACCCGCAGCAAGGTTATCAAGTTTCGCAAATTTCAGTGGAGCCACCACACTAAGGATGAAGCCACCTGGGAACGAGAGGAAGATTTGCTGAAGGACCACACTCACCTATTTTCTAGCCAACCCGAATCTCGAGGGCAAGATCCATCTTAAGGGGGTTAGGTTAGTAACATCCCAAATTTTCAATTTGGTATGTTATACATTAGATCATCAATGCATATCATATTTTTATTTGCTTCTGGCTTGATCCTAGAAATTCTATGCAACTCAAGGACCCTCGGAGAGTGTTCGGGATTTCATGATTTTCATAATGAGTTTTCTCAAATTTTGAAAACAGGATCATGTGATTTTATTTCTTTTATCTTCAATTATTTCTATTACAAAAATATGAGAGAGGGAATAAAATGACTTTTCCCAAAATAAATAAATGTTGAGGATTTAATAATAAAATCAAATAAGATTTTATTTTGGAGTTATTTGCTATTTTATTTGAATTTAGAAAAAATGCGCGTTTCTCAAAATTGCATTTAGGCCCCAAATAAATGTTCATCCTGTTCGGCTTGATTTTAGAAGCCGGGGAAAATTTATTTCGGTATTTTTGGATTCCGTTTAGTATTTCTTTTATTTGTTTTTCTGCGCGTAATTATTTATAAAAAACGCAACCGCCTTAGAGCCGGTTTCGGCCCGGACTCTTCCGGCCGGGCCTTTATATAGCGCCGACCCCGAGCCCGTTAGCCCAAGCTGCCGCCCCGCACTGGAACCCTAACCCTAGGCCGCCGCCGCCGCCCCGCCGCACCACTGCCCCGCGCCGCCGATGCCGACGCCGCCGCCTGCCGCCGCCTCTGCCGAGGTTGACCCCGCCGCCGCCGCCGATTTTTCCTAGAAAACCGTTCGGTTTTCGTCGGTTTTAGATCAGCTTTTTAGATTCGTTTTTAGATAGATCGGTTTTTTTCCGGTTTAGTTTATTTAGCGAGCGTTCGCTCGTTCGTTCGTTTTAACGGACGCGTTCATCATTTAGTTACAGAAAACAAACGTTCGTTCGTTAATCTGTTCGTTGTTTTTCTTTTTCTCGGATTCCCCGCGATTATTTCTGATCGTGATTTCAGATCCGATTTTCGTTCTAGTATAAATTTTTGCTCATTTATCGGAATCAGGCGATTCAAGCGCCTGGAGTTTCGTCTCGAAACCCTCTTTCCGTTTAACCAACTCAAACAAGTTTTTGCCTCTGTAAAATTTGACTTAGATCCAGATTAGTAAACGAAGCATGTTTCTTTTGCCGTTTGACTTCCGTTGCTTCGTTCAATTTGATTCTTTTTGCAAACTGGAGTTCTTAAGTTGAACTTTCTGGTTAGATCTCTTATTTGAGTTTTACCCGTGCATTAGATGAGTACTTATTGTATGCTTGTTTGTTTGCGATAGAGTACCCGGAGTGCGCCGCTTGCTACTTCGAATAGCTTGGTTTCACGGATCATCAGCAAGGCAAGTAACACTTTGACCATACCTCCTACTACCCAATTTTCATTGCATTAGATCAATCCTCAAACATTGCATGATTAGGATTTAATTAAATATTGGGTTGGGAAGTAGATGAGGTAGTACCTATGTCACAGCCCTAGAATTTGTTTGCAAATAGTTGCACAAGCATCCATGCATCATGTCTAACTTTAATTGAAATCTTGAAATGGGGATGTTCAAACCCTAGCACCACTTGAATCAACTAGGTTCAACTAAAATTTGCATTCAATGAAACCAAAATGATCCTTATTGATATTTGGTATTTTTGGCAAGCGCTTTGTTCCAAACGAAAAATAATGAACATTTTTAAGGAATTATATTGGGCATTGAATTTAAATAAATATTGTATTTGGATTTGGTTTTATATTCTTAATATATGGAATATAAGTTCAGATAACTCTGAAATAATTTATGTGCCTTTAGATAATTCCATTGTGCAATATAAAATATTCAGAGGAATGTTGTCACTGTTTTCAATTTGTTTGGAGTACAAGACAGTGGCAAAATGAATTAATAAAGGAAAACAGAACAGAAATAAAACAGAGCAGGGAAACTTACCTGGCGCTCACCTGCAGCAGAGCCGGCCCAGCTTCCGTTCTGGCCCAGCCCACCACCACAAACCCCCTCACCCCGTCGTCTACCTCTGCCTACTGGCAGAGGCTTGTCGCACGCACGCGCAGCTACGGCCACCTCCTGCTTCGCGCTGGAGGCCCATCCTTCTCCCTGATCCCGCGCTTGGAGATGCCCTAGAGCCCCTCTGTCCTCCTCCTGCTTCTCTGGCCCCTCTCCCCCTCTCCAGCTCCTCCGCGAGCTCCGTCCGAGAGCAGCAGCCGGCCGCCGTCGCGTGTACGCGTAGCCACAGTTCCCCTCTCGCCGCATCGCCATGTCTAGAAGCTCCTTCGTCGCGCACCTCGTCTCCACGCCGAAGGAAACGAGCCGGAGTGCTCCGTTTCGCCGCCATCTTCGTCATCTTCACCACCGGATGCTGGAGATCTCCCTCGCCGCTCCACTCACTTCGGTGCTTCCCCAAGCTCGCCGACCCGCCCATCATGCTCACTGTGAGGCCACGGTTCGAACCCCCCTTTCCTTCTCCTCGCTTGCACGCCGTAGCTACTGCTTCGCCGATGACCGTATCCGCCGCCGCCTGAGCTCGTCGCCGGGCTCGATTCCGGCCACCCTTCGCCCAAACGCAGCCACCACTAGATGCGCGCGAGCGCTAGCAAGCTGCAGCAGCAAACCACGCTCAAAACGGCGCCCCGTGGGCGACTTCCGAGCCCCTCCATCGCGACTGTCATCGCCAGCGGCTAACCGCCGGTCGTTTTGACCGGGTTTGACCACCCTTTAACTCCCTGGAGTCATTGACATGTGGGCCCAGTCCCTGGTCAAATCTAGGTTAGTTGCTAATTTAACTTCTAATTAGTTAGTTAACTAAAACTATGCCACTGACGTGCGGGACCCGCGCGTCAGGTTTGACCCTACACCAGGCCTTTGACCAGCTGACGCAAGGATGACGCGATGCTGATGTCATGAAGCTTTTCTAGATTTAAAATAAATCTAAATGATTTATTTAATTTCAGAAAATAGCTAAAACTTCTAAAATTCTTAGAAAATTATCTATAACTCCAAATAAGATAAATTATATATGTAAAATGATCAGAAAAATCCAATCTATCCATCTGTACTATTTTCATGCATGTTAGAACAACTTATAGCTGCTGAATTGGACAAATCAATAAATGGCATTTGAAATGCCTTATGTGGAGTTTGAATTTGAACCTTGGGTTCAAACCAACTACACTTAATTGTGTTGCTACTTGCATTAGGCCAAATCACATCATATTGCCATGTCATGATCATGCATCATATTGTTGCATTGCATTGATTGTGTTCCCTCTTGTTTGCCGGTGGTTGTTCCCCCTCGGTAGGTGTATGTTTCGGCGATGAGTTCGATGACACCGATGAAGAGCTATATCATCTTCAGAAGTGCCAGGCAAGCAAAACCCCCTTGTTCATTCCTATACAATCCCACTGTCTCGCTCCTGCTCTCTTTTACTGCATTAGGACAACAGCGATTCAACTGTTACATCCTGCGGTAGTTGAACCCCTTTCCTCTCCATGACCTGTAATTGCCACGGTAAATAGATGAAACCCACTAGCATGAGTAAGAGTTGTTTGAGCCCTGATGTGCCTACTCATTCATGCTTGTTTGTCATGCCTGCTACTGCTTAGAGTTGAGTCAGGTCCGATTCATCGGGGATGAATTGGAATGTGGTGAACATGTCCTACTGTGTGTGAGCTAAGTGTGTGAACACGATTTGGTAAAGGTAGCGGTGAGAGGCCATGTAGGGGTACATGGTGGGTTGTCTCATTGCAGGCGTCCTCAGGAACTGAGTTTTGTGTTTGTGATCCATGAACAGTTACTACCACACATTGGGCTCCGGGAGCTCCAAGCTCTCTCGACTTATTAATCATCTCGATCTCTGTCTAGGAGTTGCAACTAGTTTCTGGTGTTTGTAGGTAGTGTTAGTAGTCTACCAAGTGGCACCCGGTACAGGTGGGCTTGGGATAGACTAGGCGTAGTGGCCCGGTGTACCAAGTGGCACCCAGATGGTGGGCTTGGGAACCCTGTACACATCGTTTGGGGCCGTGAGCGACACCCCGGCCGGATCTCCTTGCGGATGGAACCAGAATAGGCGATAAACCTGGACGAGAGACTTGTGTGATTAGTCAGGTCGTGGCCGACTCCCTCACCAGGCTTCCGCTTGAAGGTTGCCGAGATACACGACGTGTACATGGTGGTAAGTGGCAAGGCGTGTGTGAAGAAGTACACCCCTGCAGGGTTATCATTATCTATTCGAATAGCCGGATTCCTCGGATATGGAAACTTGGACCCCTTGCATAGTTCATAGACAAGTGAAAGTGGATACTCTAAAATGTGCAAGATAAGCGTGAGTGCTATGGATGGCGTTCTCGTATGGAGACGGGAGCGGATCCATAGTGGAGTATTGATATGGTGAATATGCGGACTCATGTGCGCCACCTCAAAAGAGTTACTTGCAGTCGTAGTTCAGGATAGCCACCGAGTCAAAGCTGGCTTGCTGCAGTTAAACTCCACCACCCCTTTGTTGATACCGATGCATATGTAGATAGTTCTGATGTAAGTCTTGCTGGGTACATTTGTACTCACGTTTGCTTATTTTATGTTTTGCAGAGAGACTTCAGTCTCGCTAGTAGTTCCACATGGACTTCGCCGTTTAGCTTGTTACCTCTGCTACGATCTTGTACCCTTGGGAGGGTCTTGTAGATAGTCAGGCTCCTAAGCCTTCTTCATTTTTAGTTGTCTGTACTCAGACAAGTTAAGCTTCCGCATGTGCTTTGACTTGTATGCTCTGAATGTTGGGTCATGAGACACATGTTTGTAATATCTCGCTCCTCGGAGCCTAATGAATAAATACTTGAGTCGTAGAGTTATGTTGTGGTGCCATGTTGTATTTACACATATCGGGCATATTGTGTGTATGATTGAAATGGTTGGTATGTGTGGGATCCGACAACCTAGTTGTTTATCCTTGGTAGCCTCTCTTATGGGGAAATGTAGTCTTGTTCTTCCATGAGCCATAGTAGTCCGCTACAGCCTAGTTCACCGGAGTCCTACTAGCCCAGCACTACTGCTCTGGAGTACATGACTGGCCGGCGTGTGAATCACTTCGTTCATGTGTCTGTCCCTTCGGGGAAATGTCACGTGGTGACATCCGGAGTCCTGCCTAGCCTGCTACAGCCCGGGTTCCCGGAGTCCTGTTAGCCCAGTGCTACAGCCCGGATTCACACGCTGTTGACCCACATGCTCGATGTTGATTCATGTATGCCTGTCCCCGTAAGTTAGTGCCACTTTGGGTTCACAACTAGTCATGTCGTCCTGGGTTCTCTGTCATATGGATGCTAGCGACACTATCATATACGTGATCCAAAATGTGCAAACGGTCCCGGGCCATGGTAAGGCGACACCCGTGGGAATACCGTGCGTGAGGCCGCAAAGTGATATGAGGTGTTACAGGCTAGATAGGTGTGACTTAGAATCGGGGTCCCGACAGCTTTGGTATCAGTGCCTGACTGCCTGTAGGATTACCAAGCCATACTGGTCAAAGTCGAGTCTAGAAATGCTTTAGTTATATAATGGAATTGATTGTGGAAGGGAACGTAAGGCTCTTTTTACTCCTTTACCCTATGGCCTTCTGATCTGAGTCATCCTCTTCCTTTCTACGGGGATTAAGAACTAGGCCTTCTCATCTATCTATCAGGATGACGAGTTACTATGATAGAGACTTATAGGATTGATGGATTTGAGCCTCAGTTCAGTTCCTACTACTTCCATATGTTCATGGCTGGCCTCAGAACCTTGATATTGTGATGTTGAGTGGTTATGCCACCATTTTTGCAGGATGTCTCAAATCATTTTGAGCATTTACAGCCGTTATGCTGTCCGAGTCATTCCAGGTTTCTAAATAGTCTGATGCACTTGCAAATCTTTCCTCCATGTTCCCGTTGTATTTTGGGCCAGATTAAGCACACTAATCGGTGAGTTGAGGTACTCTATTGCCTCGACATATATGTTGGAGTTGTTATTATGACACTAGGGTATCTTAGAGTTAGTAATCTAGCCATGTTTGGTGTTCCCAGTGTGATGATTCTGGCCACCATTCTCGAAAGCATCTCGTGATGTTATTGAGTTAGTAGGTATTCTACTCCTGGGTTTTGAACCCGAGATTCACCCTACTTCATGTTGTTAGTATTTGCTAGTTCCCTTAAGATATTAGTAACCTTGTGATAGCGCTCGAGGTATGTGGTATATCGTTCCTCCAATACCATGAGCCAATATGGCAGAAGTTATTTGAACCAAAAGATCACAATCAGAGTACTCTTGAGGAGTTCTCCATTCATAATTGTGATTCTGCCAGTTCTACCTTTCTGCATGGGTTATCCGGAAGAAATATGTTGAACTCGTTCGACATACTAATCTATGCATCCACAACTCAGAAAGTTATATGTTCCTTTGAGTTGTCCCCCTTCAATTATATTCCGACCTTCATCTATGTGTGCTTTCGTGTCCATCGATGCCTATTATTCTTGTGGTCCGTCAAGCCATCCTATTCAGAATGACTAGGAGAAACAAGCTCCAGTACCTCAACCATTTCTAGGATTGGGTCAAAGCAGTTGTATTCTGCAGATCAAATGCAATCAAGCTTTTGGTCTGTTCTACCCTGAAGTATTACCCACTTTATGTCAGGAACTTCATGAGAATTGCACCTTCTCTTATGAATTCTTGACGTAGTGATACTTCTCGCCATCATTATTCATTCCTCGGTGTCGTGTTGTCGCAACCGGAATGCCGGCAAGTGAATCGTGATGTGTGACATCAATACTCCTAGCAACCCTATTGCTTGGTAGTTAATGGACAATACTCTCATTCTTAGTGTGCTGGTTATTGAATCATCATCCCAAGATTGATCGTGCTACCTAGTCCTTATTTCTGGTGCACTCCTGGATCAATGAGTGAGGATTATTCAATCCCTTGCTTATTTGATCATATCGTCTTGCTCTGAAAAGCAAGATTGTTCTCGAGCTTAGTAACATATCGGTGGTTCGTGATGTTCTGAATATCTTCTCGGAAGTATTACCAGGTTGTCACCTGACTGCTATGTTGAGTCCGTGATCATGTTGGTTTTCCTCCAAACCACCCATTCTCCAAGAATCTATGTGGGATACCCCTGAGCTAGTCGGTTAAGCTAAACAACAACTTGGAGAGTTGGAAGATAAAAGCTTGCCTAACTTAGTTCGTTCCAAAGGGATATCCTTGTGTTTGTGTGTGTGTTGAAGAAAGATGATATCTTCATCAACTGATCCCCATGATCAGTTGTTGAACATATTGTCTTGTCCAAACCTTGATTTGAGTGTGGGCTATCGTCAAATCAAGTTAGAACCAACGATATTCGTAATGTTGTCTTACTCGTGGTTGATTCCTCGAGCATACACCATTACATCTTTTGGTCTGACCAATACTATCACCATGTTCACATAATGGTGGAAGTCCAGTGATATGGAAATTCCGATGAGTTGCTGTTGAGCCCATCAGCAGCATTTTGTCTCCCCCATGATTCATGTTGAACATCCATCTACTGTTGGAAACTTGTGTAAGCATTTTCTTCATGCCCCGTTCATGAAGTATATGTTTGGATGAAAGTAGTGACTTCCTCTAAGTTCACGTGCAATCGATGCAAGTTGTCGCCGTGAATTCGAGGGAGCTTGTTTTCGCTTCCTTTGGAATCATCCCAAGTCAGTCATGCATTCGTGCGAAGTATTCTATGGTTTGGTAGATTAATTACCTCCACTCCATATGTGTTCCTAGCACACCAAGCCACTAATTGATTGTTCAAGGATAATAAGTTCTAAGTGCTAGCCCTGAAGGTACCAGACGGATTTGTACAAGATTCCGTTATCCTCGATGATGGTTCCCAACCTGAACTCGGTAGTGTTTTATTATAAGACTACTGCGTGGTCATGCTTGTCTTGGACAGTGTGTTCACAAGTTTGTAGCAGAACCAACTCATGTTTTGGAGCTTACTATCGTAGTTCATTTCCCGAGAATCTTGCAACATCATCTTGTCGGTTTGTGTTGCAAACTTTCTTTCCAGACACATTGTCTAAATTATCCTGTTACCAACTAGATTTGAATCTCAGGCAGATATGATGGTTGAAACTTCTTCCAAGAACTATGATATAGGTTCCAGTGCAGTGGACACACCTAGCTGGAAGCACTATTGTTGTAGTATCCCGATTAAGCCGTTTGGTCACCTCCCATGAGGATTTCGCATGACTTATTCCTGAAGTTGTTCCTTAGGGATCCTTGTGCTCTCAGTTTTTTTCGATGATTCTATAACCATTGGAACGTTGGAAACACTCTCGACTATTGAGTTCTTCCCTAGTTACCAGGATCATTCCCAACATTTGCATTTTGTTCCCAGCTTGCACCTCAGTAGTTGTTGTTCAGGATCATCCTCAAAAGTGGACTTACCATGGGTCCCATATGTCTCCGATGATAAGCAGAAATCATCCATTGCGTTGTCTTCAACAAGGTAGTCCACATCATCCATCCTAGTCCGAGTATGCCATTTCTTCGAGCTCTTTCGAACGATCAATTATAAATTGCCTTAAGCTGGTATGAAGAGTTTCAATGATCTATGGATCAAAAGTAATTCTTTTTTCCAGTTAAGGGAACAATACAACGAGTCACTTTTCCCAAGGTGCCCCGTTATGGGATCATGGCAATTATCTCCTTGCTACTTCGAAACAATGCACCATCCTACTTAAGCGTGGAATTGTTGCCTACCAAATCGAACCTTTATCATCCGTTTCTTTCCATCACCCCTGATGTGTGTTTCATGTCTTAGCTCAAGAGATGTTTTATATCTGACTCCATGAGTTGATCTTGAGTGCTCGATCTTCATGGAGATCGATTCCTGTAGAATTTCTTTCTGCCGTCATCATGTTGAATGAAGATCCCAAAAGCAAAGACGTCAAGATCAAGATGACGCAATGAATCAACATCCTCGGGAAGGGCAGTTGGATCGAGAAGACTGTGATAGTTTTGTGACCCCCTTCCTTCTTACCTCACGTCTTGAATCTCGGGCCGAGATTCTTGTTTAGTAGGGGTGAGTTGTCACAGCCCTAGAATTTGTTTGCAAATAGTTGCACAAGCATCTATGCATCATGTCTAACTTTAATTGAAATCTTGAAATGGGGATGTTCAAACCCTAGCACCACTTGAATCAACTAGGTTCAACTAAAATTTGCATTCAATGAAACCAAATTGATCCTTATTGATATTTGGTATTTTTGGCAAGGGCTTTGTTCCAAACCAAAAATAATGAACATTTTTAAGGAATTATTTTGGGCATGGAATTTAAATCAATATTGTATTTGGATTTGGTTTTATATTCTTAATATATGGAATATAATTTTAGATAACTCTGAAATAATTTATGTGCCTTTGGATAATTCCATTGTGCAATATAAAATATTCAGAGGAATGTTGTCACTGTTTTCAATTTGTTTGGAGTACAAAATAGTGGCAAAATGAATTAATAAAGGAAAACAGAACAGAAATAAAACAGAGCAGGGAAACTTACCTGGCGCTCACCTACAGCAGAGCCGGCCCAGCTTCCGTTCTGGCCCAGCCCACCAACGCAAACCCCCTCACCCCGTCGTCTACCTCTGCCTACTGGCAGAGGCGTGTGGCCCGCACGCGCATCTACGGCCACCTCCTGCTTCGCGCTGGAGGCCCATCCTTCTCCCTGATCTCGCGCTTGGAGATGCCCTGGAGCCCCTCTGTCCTCCTCCTGCTTCTCTGGCCCCTCTCCCCCTCTCCAGCTCCTCCCCGAGCTCCGTCCGAGAGCAGCAGCCGGCCGCCGCCGCGCGTACGCCTAGCCACCGTTCCCCTCTCGCCACATCGCCATGTCCAGAAGCTCCTTCGTCGCGCACCTCGTCTCCACGCCGAAGGAAACGAGCCGTAGTGCTCCGTTTCACCGCTATCTTCGTCATCTTCACCGCCGGACGTCGGAGATCTCCCTCGCTGCTCCGCTCGCTCCGGTGCTTCCCCAAGCTCACCGACCCGCCCATCATGCTCACAGTGAGGAAACGGTCCAAACCCCCCTTTCCTTCTCCTCGCTTGCACATCGTAGCCGCTGCTTCGCGATGACCGTAGCCGCCGCCGCCTGAGCTCGTCACCGGGCTCGATTCCGGCCACCCTTCGCCCAAACGCAGCCACCACTAGATGCGCGCGAGTGCTAGCAAGCTGCAGCAGCAAATCACGCTCAAAACGGCACCCCGTGGGCGATTTCTGAGCCGCTCCGCCGCGACTATCGTCGCCAGCGGCTAACCACCGGTCGTTTTGACCGGGTTTGACCACCCTTTGACTCCCTGGAGTCATTGACATGTGGGCTCAGTCCCTGGTCAAAGCTAGGTTAGTTGTTAATTTAACCTCTAATTAGTTAGTTAACTAAAACTGTGCCACTGACGTGCGGGACCCGCGCGTCAGGTTTGACCGTAGACCGGGCCTTTGACCAGCTGACGCAAGGATGACATGATGCTGGCGTCATGAAGCTTTTCTGGATTTAAAATAAATCTAAATGATTTATTTAATTTCAGAAAATAGCTAAAACTTCTAAAATTCATAGAAAATTATCTATAACTCCAAATAAGATAAATTATATATGTAAATTGATCAGAAAAATCCAATCTATCCATCTGTACCATTTGCATGCATGTTAGAACAACTTATAGCTGCTGAATTGGACAAATCAATAAATGGCATTTGAAATGCCTTATGTGGAGTTTGAATTTGAACCTTGGGTTCAAACCAACTACACTTAATTGTGTTGCTACTTGCATTAGGCCAAATCACATCATATTGCCATGTCATGATCATGCATCATATTGTTGCATTGCATTGATTGTGTTCCCTCTTGTTTGCCGGTGGTTGTTCCCCCTCGGTAGGTGTATGTTTCGGCGATGAGTTCGATGACACCGATGAAGAGCTATATCATCTTCAGAAGTGCCAGGCAAGCAAAACCCCCTTTTTCATTCCGATACAATCCCACTGTCTCGTTCCTGCTCTCTTTTACTGCATTAGGACAACAGCGATTCAACTGTTACGTCCTGCGGTAGTTGAACCCCTTTCCTCTGCATGACCTATAATTGCCACAGCAAATATATGAAACCCACTAGCATGAGTAGGAGTTGTTCGAGCCCTGATGTGCCTACTCATTCATGCTTATTTGTCATGCCTGCTACTGCTTAGAGTTGAGTCAGGTCCGATTCATCGGGGATGAATTGGAATGTGGTGAACATGTCCTACTGTGTGTGAGCTAAGTGTGTGAACACGATTTGGTAAAGGTAGCGGTGAAGGCCATGTAGGAGTACATGGTGGGTTGTCTCATTGCAGCCATCCTTAGGAACTGAGTTCTGTGTTTGTGATCCATGAACAGTTACTACCACACATTGGGCTCCGAGCGCTCCAAGCTCTCTCTACTTATTAATCTACTCGATCTCTGTCCAGGAGTTGCAACTAGTTTCTGGTGTTTGTAGGTAGTGTTAGTAGTCTACCAAGTGGCACCCGGTACAGGTGGGCTTGGGACAGACTAGGCACAGTGGCCCGGTGTACCAAGTGGCACCCGGATGGTGGTCTTGGGAACCCTGTACACATCGTTTGGGGCCGTGAGCGACACTCCGGCCGGATCTCCTTGCGGATGGAACCCGAATAGGTGATAAACTTGGATGAGAGACTTGTGTGATTAGTCAGGTCGTGGCCGACTCCCTCACCAGGCTTCCACTTGAAGGTTGCCGAGATACACTACGTGTACATGGTGGTAAGTGGCGAGAGCGTGTGTGAAGAAGTACACCCCTGCAGGGTTATCATTATCTATTCGAATAGCCGGATTCCTCGGATATGGAAACTTGGACCCCTTGCATAGTTCATAGACAAGTGAAAGTGGATACTCTAAAATGCGCAAGATAAGCGTGAGTGCTATGGATGGCGTTCTCGTATGGAGACGGGAGCGGGTCCATAGTGGAGTATTGATATGGTGAATATGTGGACTCGTGTGTGCCACCTCAAAAGAGTTACTTGCAGTCGTAGTTCAGGATAGCCACTGAGTCAAAGCTGGCTTGTTGCAGTTAAACTCCACCACCCCTTTGTTGATACCGATGCATATGTAGATAGTTCTGATGTAAGTCTTGCTGGGTACATTTGTACTCACGTTTTCTTATTTTATGTTTTGCAGAGAGACTTCAGTCTCGCTAGTAGTTCCACGTGGACTTCGCCGTTTAGCTTGTTACCTCAGCTACGATCTTGTACCCTTGGGAGGGTCTTGTAGATAGTCAGGCTCCTCAGCCTTCTTCATTTTTAGTTGTCTGTACTTAGACAAGTTAAGCTTCCGCATGTGCTTTGACTTGTATGCTCTGAATGTTGGGTCATGATACCCATGTTTGTAATATCTCGCTCGTCGGAGCCTAATGAATAAATACTTGAGTCGTAGAGTTATGTTGTGGTGCCATGTTGTATTTACACATATCGAGCATATTGTGTGTATGATTGAAATGCTTGGTATGTGTGGGATCCGACAACCTAGTTGTTTATCCTTGGTAGCCTCTCTTATGGGAAATGTAGTCTTGTGCTTCCATGAGCCTCCTAGCCCAGCACTACTGCTCCGGAGTACTTGACTGGCCGGCGTGTGAATCACATCATTCTTGTGTCTGTCCCTTCGGGGAAATGTCATGCGGTGACATCCGGAGTACTGCCTAGCCTGCTACAGCCCGGGTTCCTGGAGTCCTGTTAGCCCAGTGCTACAGCTCAGATTCACACGCTGCTGACCGACATGCTTGATGTTGATTCATGTATGCCTGTCCCCATAAGTTAGTGCCACATTGGGTTCATGACTAGTCATGTCGGCCCAGGTTCTTTGTCATATGGATGCTAGCGACACTATCATATACGTCAGCCAAAAGGCCCAAACGGTCCTGGGCCATGGTAAAGCGACACCCGTGGGAATACCGTGCGTGAGGCCGCAAAGTGATATGAGGTGTTACAGGCTAGATCGGTGTGACTTAGAATCGGGGTCCCGACAACCTATTACCTGTTTTATTATCAAACCCTTGGGAGTTACTTCTATGTTGCTTATATTGCCATGCTACGATAGTAGACATGGATTCGGTGAGTGTATCCATGATAGATGTGAGATTGTTAAATTAATGGTTTATGTAAGGTCGCAACTTAGACACACATCTGGGTGGATTGAGGCACCTGGGTATTCCAGCGATTGCCTGTTTTTCTTTATGGACCCGCTGTTCGCACACGAACACATCACCGTGTACCCTCGACGCCGGGGGTGATGCACCGCCGCTCATGTCGAAGGAGACCTGTCCGGAAGCGCAGAACGCAAGCAATCCGGCGGGTGCTTTTGAGGACCCGAAACCCCACACGCCCGGGAAGGACCCCGTCAGGGCGCGCAGCAGCTATGGGCTGCCCTAGGTCGACCTGATCACCCCTAGGGCCTCGAGGTTCGCCGCCCTGCAACAAGAAGAATAGACAAAGAACGAGGAAGAAGAAGAACTAGGGTTAGGGAGAAAAGATAAAGGATAAAAAGTGGTAGATTATTTGATTGATTGTGTGTTGTTCAATCGGCCGTCACCCCTTAGGTATATGAGAGGTGGCTGGACTTCCCGTGCAAGGAAAAGGCTTGGATTCATGTCCAAAACCCTAGTCAAATTCGGATTGGTTTTGTCTGAACTTTCCAAAATTGTTCGGTTTAAACTGGCTGCACCCTGCGGGTCCTTTTTGTGGTGGTAAACGATCTCGGATGGAAACGAGCCCAAAAGCAATCTTGACCATTTCGATGAGACGAACAACATTCATGTTGAACGTTTTTCGATTTGTGGACATCTTTTAGGCCAAAACGGTCACGTAGAACACCTGTTCGCTCGCGCTAGCCATCAGACCTATGTCTGGTGGGGCGCGCCACATCTCGTCTCGTGACAGGGCTGCACTCCGATAGCTCTAACTTTTGCATACGAACTCGGTTTGGGACGATTTTTATATCAAAAATGACCGTTTTTATGAGAAGAAGACAATTTGTGTTGATCATTTTTCCAGATGAGGACATCTTAATTGCGTTTCAAGCCATTCTTTAATCTGGTGTCAACATGAGCATTTCTGAAGTTGTCATAACTTTTGCATCCGAACTCCATTTTAGACCATCTTCATATTCATCTTGATCTTCTCGAAGAGAGCCATCTCATAGTGACTTTCAATAGTAAGTTCGAATTACTCTTGACATAGCTTCAAGCCACTCTTTATAAACGTGGCACTTTTGAGCGTCAACACATGCCCCCCCTGTTTTCGGCAAAGCTAGCATGCCGAAAAATAACTTGTACCAAGTTTGTTCTAAGGACGATGCCAACACTCCATCGGCCATTTATATGTGATAAAGGCAAAGGTGTCCCGATGTTTCGATGAGATGGTGGCTATCGTTTTCTGTGGGAGTCGACCTTGACGATCCGACTACGAACGTGCGAGACGTCGCGCCTTAGCAATCGCTAAACCAACTTCCGAGGGGTTATTGACCACGCCGGAGCACGATCAACCTGACCACGAGGGCCTGTTTCCTGCGAGCAAACGAAGAACAAGCAAGAAACTGAGATTGCAATCGGGATATTGCGAATATAAGATGAAAGCTTTATTGATCAAGGTGGGGTTCTGTGACGTCTTGGTCTGGTCGTTGGACACAAACGAAGTACGAGAAGTTGCAGCTATGGCGAACTTTTAATCTAAACAAAACCCAAAGTCTAAACGACGCCCTAAGGGCTGTATATATGGAGGAAGAGAGGGGAATTTCGTGGCCCTTGAGGGTGGGGTCCGAAACCAACCCTAACTCTTGTTTCCCCACACATACGGACTCTAAAAATAGCCTATACTTAAGTATTTCGAAATTACATGGGCCTGGCCCATTAATAAGGTGACGCAGCACCTAGAATAGCCTATGGACGAATATTATGAAGTGGCATCTTGTATATTTCGTCCATGGCTTCATGCACTCCTTATGGCGGCTTCAAAGTCCTAAAATCATCACTTGTAACTCCGTTCTTGATCCCCTTGCGCATGCCATCAACTCCATGCGTGTTCTTGCTCCAATGTTCATCCTTCTCCAAGCTAGGCCCTTCATTTGAAAGCAAAACAAATGTATCCAATTTAGCCAGCATCATAATCTCATGAACATTAGAATCATTACCAAGAAACGAAAGTACCTGGTAATTTAATTGGCATGCGCGAGCTCTAGTAATTGGTCCAGTATATGTAACAGTAGGGGCTGTGGGTTTAACAATGGTATTGATGTCCTCATCATCCTCCCCTTCTTGAAATGAAGTCGTCCTCGACGGAAGCTCATCTTCCTCACCCAAATAAGGCTTCAAATCTGCAATGTTAAAAGTGGGACTAACCCCAAAATCTGCAGGTAGCTCAAGTTTATATGCATTATCATTTATTTTCTCTAAAACCTTAAAAGGACCATCAGCACGTGGCATTAGCTTTGATTTGCGCAGATTAGGAAATCTATCTTTACGCAAATGTAACCAAACAAGATCTCCAGGTGCAAACACAACATGTTTTCTACCCTTATCTCCAGCAAGTTCATATTTAGCATTCATACGCTCAATGTTTTCCTTAGTTAACTCATGCATTTTTAAAATCAATTCAGAACGTTCTTTAGCATCAAAATTAACCTTCTCCGAAGATGGAAGAGGCAACAAATCAATAGGTGCACGAGGTAGGAAACCATACACAATTTCAAAAGGGCACATCTTAGTAGTAGAATGCAATGAACGATTATAAGCAAATTCAATATGAGGCAAGCATTCTTCCCACATTTTCTTGTTATTCTTCAAAACAGCCCTAAGCATAGTAGACAATGTTCTATTGACTACTTCAGCTTGTCCATCAGTTTGGGGGTGACAAGTAGTACTAAAAAGCAGCTTAGTCCCCAACTTAGCCCATAAACATCTCCAAAAGTGGCTAAGAAATTTAGTATCACGATCTGAAACAATAGTATTTGGCACACCATGTAAGCGAATAATTTCACGAAAGAACAAATCAGCAACATTAACAGCATCATCGCTTTTATGACATGGTATAAAGTGTGCCATTTTCGAGAACCTATCCACGACAACAAATATGCTATCCCTCCCCTTCTTTGTTCTAGGTAAACCTAAAACAAAGTCCATAGATATATCCTCCCAAGGAACACTAGGTACAGGCAAAGGCATATATAAACCATGAGGATTGAGTCGTGACTTAGCTCTTTGACATGTAGTGCAGCGAGCAACAAAACGCTCAACATCCCGTCTCATCTTTGGCCAAAAGAAATGTGTAGCAAGTATATCCTCCGTCTTCTTGACGCCAAAGTGTCCCATTAATCCTCCTCCATGCGCCTCCTGCAACAACAAAAGACGAACGGAGCTAGCTGGAATGCATAGCTTGTTAGCACGAAACACAAAATTCATCGTTAAGAACGAACTTGTTCCAAGTTCTCCCTTCCTTACAATTCTGCAATACATCTTTAAATTCAGCATCAGTAACATATTGATCCTTGATGGTCTCCAAACCAAATATTTTAAAGTCAAGTTGTGAAAGCATAGTATAACGACGAGACAAGGCATCAGCAATAACATTTTCTTTACCCTTCTTGTGTTTAATCACATAAGGGAAAGTCTCAATGAATTCAACCCATTTAGCATGTCGACGGTTCAGTTTTGCTTGACTTTTAATGTGTTTCAAAGATTCATGATCAGAATGTATAACAAATTCCTTGGGCCATAAATAATGTTGCCATGTTTCTAAGGTCCGAACAAGAGCATATAATTCTTTATCATAAGTAGAATAGTTCAGACTAGGCCCACTCAATTTTTCAGAAAAGTATGCAACAGGTTTTCCATCTTGTAATAACACACCTCCTAATCCAATTCCACTAGCATCACATTCAAGCTCAAAAGTCTTATTGAAATTAGGAAGTTGGAGTAAAGGAGCATGTGTCAACTTATCTTTCAATACCGTGAAGGCTTCTTCCTGTGCAGTACCCCAAACAAAAGGTACATCCTTCTTTGTAAGCTCGTTGAGAGGTGCAGCAATGGTGCTGAAATCTCTCACAAAACGCCTATAGAAACCAGCGAGGCCAAGGAAACTCCTCACTTGTGTGACCGTTTTGGGCTGCGGCCAACTCTCAATAGCTTCAATCTTGGCTTTATCAACTTCAATTCCCTGTGGAGTAACAACATAGCCAAGAAAAGATACTCGGTTGGTGCAAAAGGTGCACTTTCCAAGGTTACCAAACAAACGTGCATCACGTAGAGCAATAAAAACAGCACGTAAATGTTCCAAATGTTCCTCCAAAGATTTGCTACAAATCAATATGTCATCAAAGTAAACTACCACAAATCGTCCAATGAAAGCACGTAAAACTTCGTTCATTAACCTCATGAAAGTACTAGGTGCATTAGTTAACCCAAAAGGCATGACTAACCACTCATATAATCCAAACTTAGTTTTAAATGTTGTTTTCCATTCATCTCCCAATTTCATACGAATTTGATGGTAACCACTACGCAAATCAACTTTGGAGAATATTGTAGAGCCACTCAATTCATCAAGCATATCATCTAGCCTAGGAATAGGATGGCGATAACGAATAGTAATATTATTAATGCCTCTACAATCAACGCACATACGCGACGTACCATCCTTTTTCGGCACTAAAATGATAGGAACAGCACAAGGACTAAGGGATTCGCGTATATAACCTTTGTCGAGCAGTTCTTGTACTTGACGCATAATCTCCTTCGTCTCCTCTGGATTGGTACGGTATGGTGCACGGTTGGGTAATGATGCACCAGGAATTAAGTCAATTTGATGCTCAATCCCGCGAATAGGTGGTAATCCCGGTGGCACGTCTTGTGGAAAGACGTCGGCGAACTCCTGCAAAATGTTAGTGACAGTAGGAGGCAAAGAGGAAGGCACGTCCTCGAATGAAAATAATGCCTCTTTGCACACAAAAGCATAGCAAACAGATTTGCTAAAATCTAGATCATCAATATCAGATTTGGTGGCAAGTAAACATGCACTTTTCAATTTAATTTCAGAAGCAACACTAGATTGTTTATTATTATTAGGCTGCATTTGTTGCTCAAATTCGTTTGCCACAATCTGATTTTCACTCTTAGTTTTCTCCTGTTTTGCTTTATTAGCTCTATTAATATCATCTTTCAAAATGGAATCAGGAGTCATAGGAAGCAAAGTAATATTTTTATCCTTATGAACAAGAGTATATTGATTGTTTCTACCATGGTGAATAGAATTTTTATCAAATTGCCATGGTCTACCAAGTAATAAGGAACATGCTTGCATAGGTACGACATCACAATCAACATAATCAGCATATGTAGAGATACTAAAATGCACACGAACAGTACGTGTTACCTTAACCTTGCCGCTGTTGTTGAACCATTGGATGTAGTAAGGATGTGGATGTGGTCTTGTGGTGAGAGATAGCTTCTCCACCATCTCGATGCTAGCCAAGTTGTTGCAACTCCCTCCATCTATGATCACGCGAACAGAACGTTCCTTCACAACTCCCTTTTTATGGAACAAATTATGCCTCTGATTTTGCTCAGCTTGTGTAACCTGCACACTCAAAACACGTTGAGCAACTAAACATTCATACCTGTCAGCATCTTCAGGAGCCATGTATTGCGTCTCATGATCAGAATCGTCTCCACCGTGTTCGTCATGTGTAAGAGCCAAAGTCTCCTCATCAAAGTCACTAGCGGACTCATACCCACCATCCTCAGTAACAATCATCACACGCTTAGATGGGCATTCTCGCGCATAATGACCTCCACCCTTGCAACGTCGACAAATAATATCATGTGTTTGCCCTGTTGATGCCATGGATGAAGCAGAGCTCTTTGGAGGCCCAGAAGGTGTGCTCTTGGTAGATAGTGGTGATTGTGCCTGCTTTATTGTATCACGGTTGGAGGTGGCAGTCGACGGAGGCGCCGGTGTAGCAGAACGTGTGGAAGTAGATGATGCACGTGGTGTCCATGAAGAAGGTCGACCTGCAGAAAAGTTAGTCCGCGCCAATGCCTGTCGATCCTGCACTTCACGTTCAGCTTTACAAGCAAGATGGAATAAACGAGTGATATTAGTATACTCCTTATACTCTAGAATCGTCTGAATCTCTCTATTTAATCCACCCATAAAACGTGCAAGCATAGCTTCATTCTCCTCAACAATACCACATCTAATCATGCCAGTTTGTAATTCCTGATAATATTCTTCTACAGAATTTTTTCCCTGTCTTAAGCGCTGCAATTTTTGAAGTAATTCACGTTGATAATATGGTGGAACCCAACGAGTACGCATAGCAGTTTTCAAAGCAGCCCAAGTAGCAGGAATGGGATATAATCTACAATGCTCAGACCACCAAACACATGCAAAACTAGTGAATGCACAAACAGCAGCAGGAACACGTCTCTCCTCGGGATATTGTAAACATGTAAATCTTTGTTCAGTTTCTAACTCCCAAGTAAGATATATATCAGGAACATATCTACCCTCAAATGGTGGAATATTCAATTTTAGCTTAGGGAGATGGTCATGATCTCGTACCTGATGGTGAGCCCTACCATTGCCATTATTTGCATGTGGACGACCTGATGGTTGCTGTGCTGGTGGTGGCACGTAGTTCTGATTTTGATCAACCTCATCCTTGTAATCGCCAGCAAAATCATCCTCCTCCACATCAGCAGCAGGAGCCACAGAAGTAGCAACAGCAGCACCAACAGTTTGGCCAGGTGCAAGAGGGAGACGGCTCGCTCGGCGGAGGGCTGTTTCACGATGTGTAGGTAGTCGTCGTTGTTGTTGTTGTAGAGGTGCGTTAGGTGCAGCCGGTGGTGGTGGTGGAAGACGCGCGAGCAATTCATTAAACCTGTTATCGAGCTTTGTTTCAAACGTCTTCTCCATGTCATCTATCTTCTCCATGGCCTCTTCAAATCTGTTTAGCACATCCTGCACCTGTCCATTCATCATTTGCTGAAATTTATCATGCAAATCCTGATTCGTCATGTTCTCCTAGTCAGTCTCGTCGGCTTGTGATCCTGCCATGGTTAGCAACAATAGAAAACACACAAGAATATGATCCTACAGAATACTAACAAGAGGTGGTGGTGGCGGGTGTCACAAATCCGTCAAGCAAATCTCAAATTCTTACCAGTTCTTACGCAGCAGCAGGCGGTGATCGGCAACCGTTGTAGTCAAAACTCTCAAAAGCTTGGATAGAGCGATTGCCAGGGAGAGTCAAACGCACGACGTAGAGGTATGTGGAGCTGGGAAGGCTTATAGTATGGTAGCAAAAAGGGTCAGCAATAATCAATTCAGAGATGCAAAGTTGAATAAACGCTCAACGACGGTACTGTGCTGGTCCTAGGCTAGACCATGCTAGAGACGCGAGCCTAGAACACTAACAAAATCACGGCGCTGCACGTAAATAAGGGAAAAGCACACTCTGGAACTTTTTTTTCGCTTTTTTTTTGCGCTCCTCTTTTTTTTGCGCTCCTCTTTTTTTTGCGAAAAATTACTATAATGGCGAGTGTCTCAAAACTCTTCCCTCGTCAAACTGATAGGATGGGCACGAAATTTTTTTTTTCACTTTTTTTTTCGGAAATCAGGGCAGCGACGACGAAAAAGTGCGACAAAAAATCACTATGATGGCACGTGCCTCAAAAGACTCAGAAAAACCTAAAAGTAGGATAGGGAAAAAATATTTTTGCCCGTGAAAATTTTGGCCTAAAAACTGCCCGGGGGTCTCCAGACTTTTTTTTTTCCGAGACCTACGCAGGCAAGGAAACACGAATCGGAATTGAGATTGATCTCAAGAACAAACCTAATATGAGAAGAACTCGGATTGGTGGTGGATATATGGTTACAGATTGGTGGTGGTATATGGATACAGATTGGTGGTGGTATATGGATACGGATTGGTGGTGGTATATGGATACGGATTCAGAACGGTGGCGGATAAGCAATGGTGGTAGATGGGCGATGATGATGGTGCGGCGGCGGCGTGACAACTTATGACCAGAACTCGAAACTCTAAAGGACTAGACTCTAAGACCAGCAACTTGACACGACGATGCAACCGCAAATTCAACAAAGCAAAAACCCTAAAAAGATTATGCAAAGGCTCAGATTGGTTCGGATATGATCAACTAACCCTAATTTTTTTTGTGGCTTTTTCGTGGACTGTAGGTATGAAGAACAGACTCGATCTAATCTACGAAAAACTGTAAAAATCTCACCGAGCAACCTGGAAATCTGATACCACTTGATAAAGGCAAAGGTGTCCCGATGTTTCGATGAGATGGTGGCTATCGTTTTCTGTGGGAGTCGACCTTGACGATCCGACTACGAACGTGCGAGACGTCGCGCCTTAGCAATCGCTAAACCAACTTCCGAGGGGTTATTGACCACGCCGGAGCACGATCAACCTGACCACGAGGGCCTGTTTCCTGCGAGCAAACGAAGAACAAGCAAGAAACTGAGATTGCAATCGGGATATTGCGAATATAAGATGAAAGCTTTATTGATCAAGGTGGGGTTCTGTGACGTCTTGGTCTGGCCGTTGGACACAAACGAAGTACGAGAAGTTGCAGCTATGGCGAACTTTTAATCTAAACAAAACCCAAAGTCTAAACGACGCCCTAAGGGCTGTATATATGGAGGAAGAGAGGGGAATTTCGTGGCCCTTGAGGGTGGGGTCCGAAACCAACCCTAACTCTTGTTTCCCCACACATACGGACTCTAAAAATAGCCTATACTTAAGTATTTCGAAATTACATGGGCCTGGCCCATTAATAAGGTGACGCAGCACCTAGAATAGCCTATGGACGAATATTATGAAGTGGCATCTTGTATATTTCGTCCATGGCTTCATGCACTCCTTATGGCGGCTTCAAAGTCCTGAAATCATCACTTGTAACTCCGTTCTTGATCCCCTTGCGCATGCCATCAACTCCATGCGTGTTCTTGCTCCAATGTTCATCCTTCTCCAAGCTAGGCCCTTCATTTGAAAGCAAAACAAATGTATCCAATTTAGGCAGCATCATAATCTCATGAACATTAGAATCATTACCAAGAAACGAAAGTACCTGGTAATTTAATTGGCGTGCGCGAGCTCTAGTAATTGGTCCAGTATATGTAACAGTAGGGGCTGTGGGTGTAACAATGGTATTGATGTCCTCATCTATATGTCCTTAGGACGATAAGTATATATCGACAATGTCTTATGTGAACTTTCTGATGCAAACTTGGGTGAAACCTTCTCAGCTTCATTAACAATCTGGTGATAAAGTACCATAGATATGTATCTCAAGGTCATCGTCCGAACCATATTGTTCACCCTTTTGCTAGGATTTTGTAGATAATCAACAATGCTTTCTCCAATCCTTACTTTCGCCTGCTTAAAAATTGCATTAGTGGTCGAAGCTATGGACTTCGGTTCGACCTTACCTATATTGACGAGACTAAGCATCGGCTATTGAGAGAAATGCAATACAACATGATTAACATAGTAGCCGGATGTTTGCTGTGCCAATTCTTTCGAATTGTCATGTCTAAATATATGAACAATTTTAAAGAAAATTAAGGTAAATTTTGCATCTAGACATACCCCAAGATAAACTATGAGTGATTCGTCAAAACATTGATAAACCCTGAATATTTGTTGCACTACTCATAACGAATCACCGAAAGCCTCAGTAAGTATAGCACCTATAGCAAGTAAAAGATTCAATCCGAATAACAATGCATATTCGGCTTTCATTAATCGTGCATAAAAATATTCTAAGAGGCATGGGGCTTAAAAAACAGTACCATAAAGAAATATATAAACAACACCAACACTTTGGCCATTGCTACGAATTGAACCATCAAAACATAATCTCCATAGTACTATAAAGACAAGGCTAATATCAACATTATGCATGTCATTAATCCGGTGTTTAGTAATAAAATCAGTTATGATTTGGCCTCTTATAGATCTTAGAGATGCATAAGCCAAATCATATCCAAACAAAGTATAAGCCCACTAGCCAATTCTGTAACTATGAATTGGCCTATGCAGCATATATTCAATGACATCGGTCACTATGTCCCAACTCCATTCAATCATAATATAGGCATACATATAAATTTCCATGAGCACGTACCTTGTCTCGCTCTCTAATCGAACTAAGGACCATGTTAGAATACTACACCGGCCATGTATTGACATACTCTTAGGACGATAGATAAATATCGGCCATTACCATGTAAACTTCATTCAAAACACATACAGCCGAAATAAACAAATGAAATGACAAATCAAGTATTTCAGCCCTTTGGATCAGCAACAAACATGTAGCTAATCAAATGTATAGTGACATGGTAATACCCTTTCATGACGTAAGAAATTATATTGCATAGATGTATTAAAATAAGCCCATTGAGGGTTACCAATCATACCTGATGACGAATTCCATGGCATAGGCGTTAAATGGCATAGTTGAAGAATATGGATAATGTGTAGACCGAAGATGTTGAAACCTTCGGCTTGGTCCTTCACAGTTTTCACTCCTTTCCTTCTTCACCTTTGTCACACTTCTTGTAATGGAAGCTTGCACATAATTCTTATTTTGAGCACTACCTTTGGGAACCCATGCCATGTTCCTTTCTTCAAGTTCTTGTGCACTAGGTTTTTGTAATTTCTTCTTTCGCCAATACGATAAGCTGAGCAGGCGTCTCGGCTGTGATTCTGTTTTGACCAATGGCAATTCCTTTTTGGCCTTGTGCACTCTCAACTTCTATTCTTTAGATTTGGCACTTCGACTCTCAATAATTGGTTGCTTTGTCTCATTGTCTTTAGTAGCCAATGTCAACACATTAATTGGCTCTTTTTCATTTGAGATCAAATCTGAACTTGCACTCTTACAGCCATCTCTTTTAACATGGTAAACTTGCTTGACCACCTCTTTCTTCTTCCTTGAGCTCTGCACCGATTCCTTATGATTGAAACGGTCTTTAACATGTGATTGTTCAAATGTTGATCTTATTGGAGCTGCATAATATTGGTGTGATGGTCTAAAATAAGATGGAGAATGTGCCCTTGTATCATACCTGTCCCATGAGGAATATGGATCTATATGAGCATAGGGAGGCATCCACGACATTGGTATTGGCGGCCCAAAATAAGGATATGAATATGTTGCATTAAAATTTTCACTTTGCCAATACCGATCCTCATATTTGCGCCTTGGGGGTGATCTTGGTTTCTTTGCATGATTTGGCTGATAAGCATTCTTCTCTTCAATCTTCTTTTGATATTTATCCAATAGTTCAGTGAAGGTGATTTTTGATCTCTTACACTCGCGCTTATTTCGGCCTTTGTTTTCTTTTGGTTTGCTTTCATCGATCATTCGATTTTCTTGCTGCCCCCCAGTCCTTGGCGTCTCCATTGTAGCTTCGATGGAATTCTCACCCTTAATATTATGCTCATTATGCTCTTCAACAAATTCTTTACTTGAAAGCTTGATCCCATCACCTGCAGTTTTTACCTTCTCTTTAAATGGATCGGCTTGAAGCAGCCGATGCAAAAACTTTTTGCCATCGGGACCAATCGGAATAGACTGGTCATCTCTTGGTATTTCAACAAACTTCAATCATCCTTTTTCAATGGCCGATTTAACTATTTGACGAAACATGTTGCATTCTTCAAAATTGTGCTTGGACGAATCATGCAACTTACAATACATTCGTCCTTGGATTGATGGCTTAACATGGTGATCAAGAATTGTAATGTAATTATTTTTCAGCAATAAATCAAATATTTGATCACACATGCTTGAATTGAAGGTATACTTCTTGTTTTCTAGCCGAGCGTGTTGTGAGAACGGCTTTGGAGTTAAGCAAACGAATGGTTCAGATTTTGCATCACCCCATTCAGCTATGCATTGTGTTTTGCACTCTATCTCCGATGTCTTTGGATAAGAAACTATACTGGCATCGGTTTGCTCAGAAGATTTTAACCTTGGCTTTAAATTTCTGAAATGAAAATAGCTAGAACATACATGTCTCAATTGAGACCAAGTGTAAGCCAAGTAAGAAATAAGCAGAGCTACCCAATTAGATATGAGCTTTAGATAAAGCAATGGGGAAAGCCTCTGCTGCAATAATTTTTCACAATCGGTCTTTCTGAATGGTGCAATATGTTGACCGATATGCTTTGTGACAATCTGATTGCTAACAGATAAATTACCCTTCTTCATTGGTCTCTCAATATTTCTTATGAAGATTTTTCTAATATATGCATCAACAACTAAGTCATGACCAAATCTGAAAATAGGTAAATTAATTGCTAGGCATACCTCTTCAAATATGTTGGGAGAGCATGATGGTGGTGTGACTTGAAGAATATCTTGCTCCGCCTTCGGATAGCTCCCCAGCGCCTTGTCATCATCTTTCTCTTGATTTCGTGCATCATTAGTTTGAAGAACTTCGTCCACCGAACTTTCTTCGGCCACTTGTTCTTGTTCTTGAAGCTCATCAATTTCTATGGCACGAAACTCATAGGGTAGGAAGTAGGTTCCATTAACTTCAGAAAAATCAAGTATGGCTGTCTTGCTATACTTTCCATGCCCTTTCTCAACAATGTTTGCCTCTTTGGATTTGATGGATTCGGAATATATACTACTTGATTCGGCTTTTTCATCTGAAGAACTTTTAGTTTCCGAATCATCATTATTTTCACCGGTTATATCAATTGGCAAGGATTCTTTTCTTTGAGCTAATTCCCTATCAATTTTCTCTTGGCGAAGTACTTGAACCCTATCACACAAACCTTTAACTCCCCTCTCAATTTCAGTCCACTCTAGATTAGTTTGCCCCCCAATGCTTTTAGGATCTTTCGGCAATGAAGTGTTAGTGTTGCCAAAATTTTGCAATTGTGTAGGGGGTGTATAATATGCTACGGTACTAGGTGGAGGTGTATGCACTGCTGGATAACCATATGCTCTCTCACCAATACTATCAATTGATGAAGTTTCATCTTCCTGCAAAACTCTAGCCTTTATTGCAGCATAATCAGGAAACAACCCCTTTTCATATTGTTCAAGGCAAAGAGCACTAATTATCTTGTTTTGTGCCAAGCACTTTTTTAATGCAGTCACAACCGCCTCTGGAAGGGATTGTTCCGCAATACTTTTAGATTCTTTCGGCAGTGATTTGTGAGTGTTGCCGAAATTCTTGAATTGTGTAGAGTATGCATTATATGCTATAGTATTTGACGACCGCACATGTGTTCCTGTAAAAATTTCACTTATTCGGCTATGACCATGAAGATGCGGGGCCGAATTACGAATATCTACAGTTGCATACGGTGCTGAAAAATTACTAACATGAGGTGTAGCATATGATGGTTGAGAGTAACTGGCCGAATAGCTAGTAGTAGCATGGCCAATTCTCCCATTCATCGGCAAGGTTGGATTAACATATTGCAAATTAGTTGCCGATGAATAAAAAGGTGAAACACTTTCTTGTATGTTATTGGAAATTTTAGCATGAGGTGTTTCAAATTGATTAACCAAACCCATCATGTTGTTCGTCGGTATATGTATTTGTGGGGTTGCCGATGCATGAGAGTTTGGATACATATGTTGTACGTTGCTAAAATCATAAGAATTTGAAGCATGAATATTGCTTTGCATCGGCCCTTGCGCATAATTAGATGCATGATTGATAAAACTAGGGCTAGCCGATACATTATGCTCATTAGGTGATCCAGCAACAACATATGGATTATTTGCATCTACAAAGGGGAATTGGGTATTCATATTACCTTTGTAGATTGCAACAACTTGATGACGATCTCTTCGTAGCAATAATGGGCTGGAGACCGTTCAAAGCTTCTTCCCCAGTGGAGTCGCCAAAAAGTGTGTTCGCACACGAACACGTCACCGTGTACCCTCGATGCCGGGGGTGATGCACCGCAGCTCACGTCGAAGGAGACCCATCCGGAAGCGCGGTACGCAAGCAATCCGGCGGGTGCTTTTGAGGACCCGAAACCCCACACGCCCGGGAAGGACCCCGTTAGGGCGCGCAGCAGCTATGTGCTGCCCTAGGTCGACCTGATCGCCCCTAGGGCCTCGAGGTTCGCCGCCCTGCAACAAGAAGAACAGACGAAGAACGAGGAAGAAGAAGAACTAGGGTTAGGGAGAAAAGATAAAGGATAAAAAGTGGTAGATTATTTGATCGATTGTGTGTTGTTCAATCGGCCGTCACCCCTTAGGTATATAAGAGGCGGCTGGACTTCCCGTGCAAGGAAAAGGCTTGGATTCACGTCCAAAACCCTAGTCAAATTCAGATTGGTTTTGTCTGAACTTTCCAAAACTGTTCGGTTTAAACTGGCTGCACCTGGCGGGTCCTTTTTGTGGTGGTAAACGATCTCGGATGGAAACGAGCCCAAAAGCAATCTTGACCGTTTTGACGAGACGAACAACATTCATGTTGAACGTTTTTCGATTTGAGGCCATCTTCTAGGCCAACACGGTCACGCAGAACACCTGTTCGCTCGCGCTACCCATCAGACCTATGACTGGTGGGGCGCGCCACATCTCGCCTCGTGACAGGGCTGCACTCCAATAGCTCTAACTTTTGCATACGAACTCGGATTGGGACGATTTTTATATCAAAATCGACCGTTTTGACGAGACGAAGACAATTTGTGTTGATCATTTTTCCATATGAGGACATATTAATTGGGTTTTAAGCCATTCTTTAATCTGGTGTCAACATGGGCAGTTCTGAAGTTGTCATAACTTTTGCATCCGAACTCCATTTTAGACCATCTTCATATTCATCTTGATCTTCTGAAAGAGAGCCATATCATAATGACTTTAAATAGTAAGTTTGAATTACTCTTGAAATAGCTTCAAGCCACTCTTTATAAACGTGCCACTTTTGAGCGTCAACAACCGCCACCCAGACTCAAAGGGATCATGGGATCATTCATACTAGAAACGTCTGTGTGCAGCCACAAGCTTCTATGGGCTCTATCATAGTTGATTAAGTCGTGCGAACTCTTACAGTGGTAGACTAGCATATGTAGGGGAAAGTAGGCATAATGGTCTAGCCGTTTGTAAGGTGCTAGCGCTTCTGAAAGACTATGTCTCGGTCATCCGTTTCTCAAACATCATGTAGTATGAGAACCCCAACGGAGGAGATCGAGTCTTGTGGGGAAAAGTGCGCAAACCACTGCAGAGTGTATAAACTAATCATGGTTAGCCGTATCCCCGGTTATGGACATCTTGAGTATCTAGTACTTGGATTATCATGTGAATCTCATCATGTTACTCTAATTAATATTGTTGGGTTATATATATATATGATGCTTAATTGGGGCTGAGAGGGTGTTTACACTCTCAATGTTTAACAACTACCATGATAGTTAAATAAAACTTATTCCTTTGAAGTAAGGAAAAATTGGATTTACGCAAAATTGTAACCATAGAGCTTTCCACCAGCCAAATATGCATGTAGTATAGCCTTATTCTTTCATTACTCTCTATGTGTTACTTTTCCAGCATATTCCATGTGCTGACCCGTTTCGGGCTGCAACATTCATGTTGCAGACTTTTCAGACGACGAGTAAGGGGCTTTTAGGTCGTGGTTCTATACTCAGTGATGCCGTTGGAGTTGATGGACTCACTTATCTTCCAAGCCTTCCGCTGTTATCGTTATTAGATGGCCTTAAGCCATATTTATTGTAATAAGTTCTCTTTTGAGACATTCGATGTACTAAGTGTGTGATTGCTACTCTGTTATAAATCCTTCAAGTACTGTGCGTGTCAGCAATACTGATCCAGGGATGACACTGAAGCACAGAGATCGGACCGTTTGAGGTCTGGTCGCTACACGAACTGATTCAGACAGTGACTTTGAATAGCTTGTGCAAGCGGTGGTGGCCAGTAACTCGAACACTAAACCAAGACATGACTTTGTGGTTGTCTCACTGTCTTCAAGATAGTCCTCCTTGGTTGTTTTATCAGCTTTGTTGGACACCAACAAGGATATCCCACTATCATGAACCTTATCTGCATTACTTCCTTTACCATTGCTTAATAAGTCACTCTTCCCCAATATTCTGTCAGCATTCTAAAAGAAGAAACAAGCAGACACATAACACTTTTAGCATGTACTAGTATATGAAACTCATTTCGGTGAACCAGTTCATTAGTAAGGTGGACAAGATTAAACTACCAAGTCTTCTATTGCCAAGTACTAGTACATAATAAAAGCATCAAACAAACATATATCTATGTCCTATGGTCACTGCATTGTCTTGCAAAATCAAAATAGAGACACGGTTCAAATCATATCAGTTGAAGACAAAGCAGCAGTGAAAGAATACAAAGCGTGGGAAACTACACGGCACAACAAGATTTCAGATGGGTACCACGGATCTACATGTACAACAACACTATTGGCTCTGTTGTGATGCTAGTAATGTGCATGATATGAGAAGTCAACTGTATGCACAACTGAAATTGAAATCAATAGAGCTATTGATAAGAGCAAACCTGTTAAAGAAACATGCGTGAACATACCTGTTGTGCCATTGGAGTTTCGATTGGATCCTTCAATTTGAAAATAAGTGTGTATGAGTAAATACAGTGATACAAGAGCAAAGCAATATGCACAATAGCAATGGAATCTTAAATTATAGTAGTTGTTCTTCAGGTTTAAGCACTTGTTCTACATGAACAGAGTACAGTAAGACACAAGAATACAGTACTTAAAAATGAGCTCATAGACCTTACCACATTCTTGATTCGGGACCAGTATAGAACAAGGCGTTCCCAGTCATCGTCCAGTAAATGTGTCTCGGGAGAACGTAAGGGAATTTGATGAGTTTCTTTGCCAGTGAAGTACGTATTCTTTAGGTAATTCCGATACTGCCACCAAGAATTCTTGAAGATAGCAGAGGTATTAGCACAGGTTACCTCATCCTGAGTTTCCAAATCGGTCCTTCTCTATAGAGAAAATTGGGAAAATTTGTTGTATTATAACCGTCATAGGGGTAGAATGTATGGGACAAAGCAAAGTAATTGCCATGAATAAAATTACTTACACATAACTCCTGGACAAACACCTGCAACTAGCATTTTCCTTCATCTTCAGTATAATATTTCCAAGATGGGAAGATACGCACATAGGATTTAACAACATCAAATGCGACAGATGCTAAACTACGACAGGCTGGTTGTGCTTCCTCCACAGGAATAGGCATACTAACTGGTGGAGTTGGGGTTCGCCGTGGTAGTACTTGTCCTTTGGGCACTGGACTAACTGCTCTTGTTTGGGAGCTCTGTGGTGGAGATGATGTTGTGCCAACAGGAACTGGGTTACTATCTGCTAGGGTTGGGGTTAGATTGGGTGAAGCTGGTTCTCTGACCATCGCAGTAGGGGTACAATATGCGAGAGTCTGGGTTATGTGTGGTAGGGCTGGTTCTCGTGCATGTACAACCGGGGTGCTATCTCCACCATGAGGTAGCACTGTTTTATTTAAAGACCGTGTTTTTACTCCGCTAGATACTGGCATCACCCGCTCCAATTCAAATGGCTGATAAACAGGAAACATAGTTGAATGTACATACATTGTATGAGAGACAGATGCAATAGATAGTGTGGAAAAAAGAGGGCATGAAATAGTTGACATGTATATTGTTTAAATAAAATGGATAGCATGACATAATTTCACATATATGATGTCTATCTAAACTAGATAGCATAGCATAACATAATTCAAAGATATGATGAATAACTAAACAGGATCGCATGACATAATTCACATACATGTTATCTAAGTAATCAGGATCGCATGATTTAATTCACATATGTGATTTATATGCTAAACAAAGGGCATTCGATATGATGTCTGAAGTAAGAACATGGTGTTGAATATTGTGTTTATGATGTCTAAACTATGCAATGCAAGACACCATATGCATGATATGAGGAGTATAACCGTGCCAAGTTAAATCCCAAGTTAGAGCATACACCTCGGTGGGGGAATAGGACTGGTCATCTGTCTCTGAATCCATCTCTGAGGAGCTATCGGGACCCAACAAGAGATTTGCTTCGACAGGTAGCACTGTCTGCTCTAAAGGCCTTATTTTCACTCCAGATTTTTCCATCTCCCCCCAAATGGCTGATTCACGGGAAGAGTAGTTTAATGTACAAACATTGTCGACAAATGGAAATGTAATGAAGAAATGGATGAGCAAGATATCATTTAAATATATGATGCCTGGTTAAACAGGATGGCATTGCATATTTCACATATATTATGGTTGTCTAAAAGACATGAGACTGCATAATTCACATATATGATATAGAAACTAAACAGGTGGCATTACAGAACATGTCTAAACTAAGCAGATGACATATATCATGTCAAAAGTAAGCACTTCAAGGCAACATATGCATGATATGACTAACATCATCATGCCAAAGGTAGAGCAAACACCTTGGGGATAAATAGGAGTGGTTAGCTGCGTCTGAATCCACCTTAGAACAGATATCTTCCTCTGGATTACAATTTGGAGATGGGGGAGGGTTTGCCATTGAACCCACCATGGAGCGATGTCTGCATGACATTGTATTGCCGCGCAAAACTCTTCTCTTTTTCTCTACATGTTCTGCATGACTGTGTACAATATCTGACATGCATACAAAAAAATATGGTGAGATTATGTAAGGAGAGCATGCAGAAATCTAGAGTGATGGTAACAACCAATGGATGGATCCAAACATACTGATAGCAGGCTGATGATTGCTTTAATTTAATAAAAAGACAGATGATGATTGCTTTACTATTTGTTTCCCACCCAAGATGAACAACATAGGCATACCCTAGGTGAACTAGATATTAGAAATAGATACTATTCATTGCTGCCTCGATATGTGCCCCACAACTAATTTAAACTCAAGTTTGAACATTAATTTGGACCTGACTTGGAGTCTAAGAAGTGAATAGGACGATAAAGTGGCTGGTAATTTCAAGCAATGCATAACATAAGGAGAAACAAAAGAGTGCGAGTGGACTCGTGTACTCCTCTGGTTCATCTGCTGAGTCGATGATGGTGATGCCGTTGCAGTGGGTGCCGGCAGAAGGAAAGGAGATCTGAGGTGGCGAAAGACGGTCAGGAGTCGTGATGTCTGGTTTGGTGGATGCTTCTGTCAATGTAGCAGCTCAGGTGAGGTGGACGATGTCGCGGCAGGAGTAGGACAAACCACACAAAGTTTCCTTCGACACCTACATGTAACTGAAGTAATTCTGTAAGGGCTCATTTGGCTTGCATGATTCTAAAAACGCAGCGATAGGAAAAACACCGGAATAGGATAGGAATGCACAGGGCAAACAAGCATTTGTAAACACAAGATTTCTGTCAACTTGGGTGTTTGGTTCACGGTAAATTGGAAGAGCAGAGGAATGCAAAGAAACATGGCCAAAATAAAGTGAAACCATATGAAAGCGTGTATAGTTAGAATGTTATTTTGCCACTAATGCACTTGGTCTTGTTTTCATGCATAGGATTTTGAAAAGTAGGTCCAGGTGGATGTTTTTCTCCATTCCTTTCAACAAAATGCAGGAATAATTGAATAGTAGAGTGCCATAGGAAAATTTCCTGCTGCTATATTTTTCTGTTGAACCAAAATAGCCCTAATGGATCAACATGAATGTAGAGTAATAAGTGATGCAACAAGTGTACAACCTCTTTGTCGTAGCCGTGTCGACCTCAGCATCATTGGGTTGGTCGCTGAAGAAGTTGAGGCAGAGGTGGCTATCGGAGGTGTGGGGGAAGATCTGAGGAATCTCTAGACGGTGTCCAGGGCACTGCTCTGTTGTGATGGATCGTTCTGTCGTTGGAGCAGCTCCGGTGAGCCGTAAGACGTCAAGGTTGAAGCAGCACAAGCCATACATCATTAATCTCAAACGGGATTCTGATAGCATCTCCAATAGATGATCTAAAATAGATGTAAAATTTACATCACCAAAAACCACCTAACTACAACAGATGAGGTAAAAACTGTTGACTATGAACTTAACTGTCGAAACTGAAATTTACTATGGAATCTGTATGTTACTGTCAAAACTGAACGCAATGGTAGCAGAGAGACACTTGACATGTAGTTTAGGGAGGGCCTGCAGTTCATCTTCAACCTGCACCCCCTGAGCCGCCAGCCACCACCAGCTGAATCACCGGCCCCCGCATTGCCTCGCCTCCCCGAAACAATTCCCCACCGCTGGTCCGCCGCCTCGAAACAACTCCCCACTGCCGGTCCATCGCCGCCCCGGCCAGCCCTCTAGCCCCCCCCCCCCGCACGCCGAGCTTTTCTCTGGAGATCCCCACGCCACCGCCCCACCACCGCGCCCCCACCGTTGGCGATCACCGCCCCCACCCTGAACCCTAAGATAGATAGTGGGGTACCTCTCCAGCAAGCCCCCCTCCCCGCTGTTGGGTGGTTCTTCCTTAACTTTGGTGAGCCCCCCACCCCCTAAAAATTGACTGGCCCAAAAGTCGATTCAATCGACTGAAGTGTAGCTAAATCGGAGCAGAGCAGCAACACGAGCAAGAGGGAGAGCATGTAACGCCCTCGATGCGGCTATATCTCCTACGTGTCAAAGCACGACTTAGAGGCATAACCGAATTGAAAGCAATGTCGCAAGTGAGGTAATCTTCACACAACCCATGTAATACATAAGGGAAAGAGATACATAGTTGGCTTACAATCGCCACTTCACACAATTACATGAATAAAGCATTACATCAACCAGATACAATCAAGGTCCGACTACTGAACCAAAATAAAAGAAGACTACCCCAAATGCTACACAGATCCCGATCGTCCCAACTGGGCTCCACTACTGATCAACTGAAAAACGGAACAACATAACGAACACAGTCTTCATCTAGCTCCTCCTTGAGCTTGGTTGCGTCACCTGCATGGTTCAACGGCACCTGCAAGCTGGTTTTGGAAGTATTTGTGAGTCACGGGGACTCAGCAATCTCACACCCTCGCGATCAAGACTATTTAAGCTTATGGGTAAGGTAAAGGTATGAGGTGGAGCTGCAGCAAGCGACTAGCATATATGGTGGCTAACATATTCGCAAAAGAGAGCGGGAAGAGAAGGCAAAAGCACGGTCGAACAACTATGATCAAGAAGTGATCCTAAAACAACCTACGTCAAACATTACTCCAACACCGTTCACTTCCCGGACACCACCGGAAAGAGACCATCACGGTTACCCACGCGGTTGATGTAATTTATTTAAGATCGACTTCAGGTTTTCTACAACCAGACATTAACAAATTCCCATCTGCCCATAACCGCGGGCACGGCTTTCGAAAGTTCAAATCCCTGTAGGGGTGTCCCAACTTAGCCCATCACAAGCTCTCACGGTCAACGAAGGATATTCCTTCTAGCGGGAAGAACCGATCAGGCTCGGAATCCCGGTTACAAGACATTTCGACAATGGTAAAACAAGACCAGCAAAGCCACCCAGATGTGCCGACAAATCCCGATAGGAGCTGCACATATCTCGTTCTCAGGGCACACCGGATGAGCAAGACGTCAGGTAAGCCAGCCCAGAGTTGCCCCTGGTAGCCTCGGACATCGCTCAGTTTGGACCAACACTTAGAGAAGCACTGGCCCGGGGGGGGGGTTAAAATAAGATGACCCTTGAGCCGGCCGACTCAAGGGAAAGAAAAAGGCTAGGTGGAAAATGGTAAAACCAATGTTGGGCCTTGCTGGAGGAGTTTTATTCAAGGCAATGATGAGGACATCAATACCATTGTTTCACCCACAGCCCCTACTGTTACATATACTGGACCAATTACTAGAGCTCGCGCACGCCAATTAAATAACCAGGTACTTTCGTTTCTTGGTAATGATTCTAATGTTCATGAGATTATGATGCTGCCTAAATTGGATACATTTGTTTTGCTTACAAATGAAGGGCCTAGCTTGGAGAAGGATGAACATTGGAGCAAGAGCACGCATGGAGTTGATGGCATGCGCAAGGGGATCAAGAACGGAGTTACAAGTGATGATTTCAGAACTTTGAAGCCGCCATAAGGAGTGCATGAAGCCTTGGACGAAATATACAAGATGCCAGTTCATAATATTCGTCCATAGGCTATTTTAGGTGCTGCGTCACCTTATTAATGGGCCAGGCCCATGTAATTTCGAAATACTTAAGTATAGGCTATTTTTAGAGTCCCTATGTATGGGGAAACAAGAGTTAGGGTTGGTTTCGGACCCCACCCTCAAGGGCCACGAAATTCCCCCCTCTTCCTCAATATATACAGCCCTTAGGGCATCGTTTAGACTTTGGGTTTTGTTTAGATTAAAAGTTCGCCATAGCTGCAACTTCGCGTACTTCGTTTGTGTCCAACGACCAGACCAAGACGTCACAGAACTCCACCTTGATCAATAAAGCTTTCATCTTATATTCGCAATATCCCGATTGCAATCTCAGTTTCTTGCTTGTTCTTCGTTTGCTCGCAGGAAACAGACCCTCGTGGTCAGGTTGATCGTGCTCCGGCGTGGTCAATAACCCTCGGAAGTTGGTTTAGCGATTGCTAAGGCGCGACGTCTCACACGTTCGTAGTCGGATCGTCAAGGTCGACTCCCACAGAAAACGATAGCCACCATCTCATCGAAACATCGGGACACCTTAGCCTCTATCAAGTGGTATCAGATTTCCAGGTTGCTCGGTGAGATTTTACAGTTTTTCGTCGATTAGATCGAGTCTGTTCTTCATACCTACAGTCCACGAAAAAGCCAGAAAAAAAATTAGGGTCAGTTCATCATATCCGAACCAATCTGAGCCTTTGCATAATCTTTTTAGGGTTTTTGCTTTGTTGAATTTGCGGTTGCATCGTCGTGTCAAGTTGCTGGTCTTAGAGTCTAGTCTTTTAGAGTTTTGAGTTCTGGTCATAAGTTGTCACGCCGCCGCCGCACCATCATCATCGCCCATCTACCACTTTTGCTTATCCTCCACCGCTCTGAATCCATATCCATATACCACCACCAATCCGTATCCATATGCCACCACTAATCTCTATCCATATACCATCACCGCTACCATATACCACCACCGCTGCCATATACCACAACCATATATCCACCACCAATCCGAGTTCTTCTCATATTAGGTTTGTTCTTGAGATTAATCCAAATTCCGATTCGTGTTTCCTTGCCTGCGTAGGTCTCGAAAAAAAAGTCTGGAGACCCCCGGGCAGTTTTTGGGCCAAAATTTTCACGGGCAATTTTTTTCCCTATCCTATTTTTAGGCTTTTCTGAGTCTTTTGAGCCACATGCCATCATAGTGATTTTTTGTCGCACTTTTTCATCGTCGCTGCCCTGATTTCCGAAAAAAAAGTGAATTTTTTTTTGTGCCCATCCTATCAGTTTGACGAGGGAAGAGTTTTGAGACACTCGCCATTATAGTGATTTTTCGCAAAAAAAAAGAGGAGCGCAAAAAAAAGAGAAGCGCAAAAAAAGAGTGAAAAAAAAGAGAGTTCCAGAGTGTGCTTTTCCCTTATTTACGTGCAGCGCCGTGATTTTGTTAGTGTTCTAGGCTCGCGTCTCTAGCACGGTCTAGCCTAGGACCAGCACAGTACCGTCGTTGAGCGTTTATTCAACTTTGCATCTCTGAATTGATTATTGCTGACCCTTTTTGCTACCATACTATAAGCCTTCCCAGCTCCACATACATCTACGTCGTGCGTTTGACTCTCCCTGGCAATCACTCTATCCAAGCTTTTGAGAGTTTTGACTACAACGGTTGCCGATCGACGCCTGCTGCTGGGTAAGAACTGGTAAGAATTTGAGATTTGCTTGACGGATTTGTGCCACCCGCCAACACCACCACTTGTTAGTAGTCTGTAGGATCATATTCTTGTGTGTTTCTATTGCTGCTAACCATGCCAGGATCACAAGCCGACGAGACTGACTAGGAGAACTTGACGAACAAGGAGCTTCATGATACGTTTCAGCAAATGATGAGTGGACAGATGCAATGTGATAAACAGATTTGAAGAGGCCATGGAGAAGATAGATGGCATGGAGAAGACGTTTGAAACAAAGCTCAATAACAAGTTTTCTGAATTGCTTTCGCGTTTTCCACCACCACCACCGGCTGCTCCTGCCGCACCTCTGCAACAACAGCAACAACACCGACTACCTCCACGTCGTGAAACAGCCCTCCGCCGAGCGAGCCGTGTGGCTCCTACTGCTGATGTGGAGGAGGATGATTATGTGGGAGATTATGAGGATGAGGTTGATCAAAATCGGAACTACGTGCCACCACTAGCACAGCAACCACCAAGTCGTCCACATGCAAATAATGGCAATGGTAGGGCTCACCCTCAGGTACGAGATCATGACCATCTCCCTAAACTAAAATTGAATATTCCACCATTTGAGGGTAGATATGTTCCTGATATCTATCTTACTTGGGAGTTAGAAACTGAACAACGATTTACATGTTTACAATATCCCAAGGAGAGACGTGTTCCTGCTGCTGTTTGTGCTTTCACTAGTTTTGCATGTGTTTGGTGGTCTGAGCATTGTAGATTATATCCTATTCCGGCTACTTGGGCTGCTTTGAAAACTGCTATGCGTACTCGTTGGGTTCCACCATATTATCAACGTGAATTACTTCAAAAATTGCAGCACTTAAGACAGGGAAAAAATTCTGTAGAAGAATATTATCAGGAATTACAAACTGGCATGATTAGATGTGGTATTGTTGAGGAGAATGAAGCTATGCTTGCACGTTTTATGGGTGGATTAAATAGAGAGATTCAGACGATTCTAGAGTATAAGGAGTATACTAATATCAATCGTTTATTCCATCTTGCTTGTAAAGCTGAACGTGAAGTGCAGGATCGACATGCATTGGCGCGGACTAACTTTTCTGCAGGTCGACCTTCATCATGGACACCACGTGCATCATCTACTTCCACACGTTCTGCTACACCGGCGCCTTCGTCGGCTGCCACCTCCAACCGTGATACAATAAAGCAGGCATAATCACCACTATCTGCCAAGAGCACACCTTCTGGGCCTGCAAAGAGCTCTTCTTCATCCATGGCATCAACAGGGCAAACACATGATATTATTTGTCGACGTTGCAAGGGTGGAGGTCATTATGCGAGAGAATGCCCATCTAAGCGTGTGATGATTGTTACTGAGGATGGTGGGTATGAGTCCGCTAGTGACTATGATGAGGAGACTTTGGCTCTTATTACACGTGACGAACACGGTGGAGACGACTCTGATCATGAGACGCAATACATGGCTCCTGAAGATGCTGACAGGTATGAATGTTTAGTTGCTCAACGTGTTTTGAGTGTGCAGGTTACACAAGCTGAGCAAAATCAGAGGCATAATTTGTTCCATACAAAGGGAGTTGTGAAGGAACGTTCTGTTCGCGTGATCATAGATGGAGGGAGCTGCAATAACTTGGCTAGCATGGAGATGGTGGAGAAGCTATCTCTCAACACAAGACCACATCCACATCCTTACTACATCCAATGGTTCAACAACAGCGGCAAGGTTAAGGTAACACGTACTGTTCGTGTGCATTTTAGTATCTCTACATATGCTGATTATGTTGATTGTGATGTGGTACCTATGCAAGCATGTTCCTTATTACTTGGTAGACCATGGCAATTTGATAAAAATTCTGTACACCATGGTAGAAACAATCAGTATACTCTTGTTCATAACGATAAAAATATTACTTTGCTTCCTATGACTCCTGATTCCATTTTGAAAGATGATATTAATAGAGCTAATAAAGCAAAACAGGAGACAAATAAGAGTGAAAATCAGATTGTGGCAAAAGAATTTGAGCACCAAATGAAGCCTAATAATAAACATCTACTGTTGTTTCTGAAATTAAATTGAAAAGTGCATGTTTACTTGCCACCAAATATGATATTGATGAGCTAGATTTTAGCAAATCTGTTTGCTATGCTTTTGTGTGCAAAGAGGCATTATTTTCATTCGAGGACGTGCCTTCCTCTTTGCCCCCTGCTGTCACTAACATTTTGCAGGAGTTCGCTGACGTCTTTCCACAAGACGTGCCACCGGGATTACCACCTATTCGAGGGATTGAGCATCAAATTGACTTAATTCCCGGTGCTTCGCTACCCCAACCGTGCACCATACCGTACCAATCTAGAGGAGACGAAGGAGATTATGCGTCAAGTACAAGAACTGCTCGACAAAGGTTATATACGCGAATCCCTTAGTCCTTGTGCTGTTCCTATCATTTTAGTGCCGAAAAAGGATGGTACGTCACGTATGTGCGTTGATTCTAGAGGCATTAATAATATTACTATTCGTTATCGTCATCCTATTCCTAGGCTAGATGATATGCTTGATGAATTGAGTGGCTCTACAATATTCTCCAAAGTTGATTTGCGTAGTGGATACCATAAAATTCGTATGAAATTGGGTGATGAATGGAAAACAGTATTTAAAACTAAGTTTGGATTATATGAGTGGTTAGTCATGCCTTTTGGGTTAACTAATGCACCTAGTACTTTCATGAGGTTAATGAACGAAGTTTTACGTGCTTTCATTGGACGATTTGTGGTAGTTTACTTTGATGACATATTGATTTACAGCAAATCTTTGGAGGAACATTTGGAACATTTACGTGCTGTTTTTATTGCTCTACGTGATGCACGTTTGTTTGGAAACCTTGGAAAGTGCACCTTTTGCACCGACCGAGTATCTTTTCTTGGCTATGTTGTTACTCCACAGGTAATTGAAGTTGATAAAGCCAAGATTGAAGCTATTGAGAGTTGGCCGCAGCCCAAAACGGTCACACAAGTGAGGAGTTTCCTTGGCCTCTCTGGTTTCTATAGGCGTTTCGTGAGAGATTTCAGCACCATTGCTGCACCTCTCAACGAGCTTACAAACAAGGATGTGCCTTTTGTTTGGGGTACCGCACAAGAAGAAGCCTTCACGGTATTGAAAGATAAGTTGACACATGCTCCTTTACTCCAACTTCCTAATTTCAATAAGACTTTTGAGCTTGAATGTGATGCTAGTGGAATTGGATTAGGAGGTGTGTTATTACAAGATGGAAAACCTGTTGCATACTTTTCTGAAAAATTGAGTGGGCCTAGTCTGAACTATTCTACTTATGATAAAGAATTATATGCTCTTGTTCGGACCTTAGAAACATGGCAACATTATTTATGGCCCAAAGAATTTGTTATACATTCTGATCATGAATCTTTGAAACACATTAAAAGTCAAGAAAAACTGAACCGTAGACATGCTAAATGGGTTGAATTCATTGTGACTTTCCCTTATGTCATTAAACACAAGAAGGGTAAAGAAAATGTTATTGCTGATGCCTTGTCTCGTCGTTATACTATGCTTTCACAACTTGACTTTAAAATATTTGGTTTCGAGACCATCAAAGATCAATATGTTCATGATGCTGTTAATGTTGCTGATTTGTTCTTTCATGAAATTATTCGCTTACATGGTGTGCCAAATACTATTGTTTCAGATCGTGATACTAAATTTCTTAGCCACTTTTGGAGATGTTTATGGGCTAAGTTGGGGACTAAGCTGCTTTTTAGTACTACTTGTCACCCCCAAACTGATGGACAAATTGAAGTAGTCAATAGAACATTATCTACTATGCTTAGGGCTGTTTTGAAGAATAACAAGAAAATGTGGGAAGAATGCTTGCCTCATATTGAATTTGCTTAAATCGTTCATTGCATTCTACTACTAAGATGTGCCCTTTTGAAATTGTGTATGGTTTCCTACCTCATGCACCTATTGATTTGTTGCCTCTTCCATCTTCAGAGAAGGTTAATTTTGATGCTAAAGAACGTTCTAAATTGATTTTAAATATGCATGAGTTAACTAAGGAAAACATTGAGCGTATGAATGCTAAATATAAACTTGCTGGAGATAAGGGTAGAAAACATGTTGTGTTTGCGCCTGGAGATCTTGTTTGGTTACATTTGCGTAAAGATAGATTTCCTAATCTACGCAAATCAAAGCTAATGCCACGTGCTGATGGTCCTTTTAAGGTGTTAGAGAAAATAAATGATAATGCATATAAACTTGAGCTACCTGTAGATTTTACGGTTAGTCCCACTTTTAACATTGCAGATTTGAAGCCTTATTTGGGTGAGGAAGATGCGCTTCCCTCGAGGACGACTTCATTTCAAGAAGGGGAGGATGATGAGGACATCAATACCATTGTTACACCCACAGCCCCTACTGTTACATATACTGGACCAATTACTAGAGCTCGCGCACGCCAATTAAATTACCAGGTACTTTCGTTTCTTGGTAATGATTCTAATGTTCATGAGATTATGATGTTGCCTAAATTGGATACATTTGTTTTGCTTACAAATGAAGGGCCTAGCTTGGAGAAGGATGAACATTGGAGCAAGAACACACATGGAGTTGATGGCATGCGCAAGGGGATCAAGAACGGAGTTACAAGTGATGATTTTAGAACTTTGAAGCCGCCATAAGGAGTGCATGAAGCCTTGGACGAAATATACAAGATGCCACTTCATAATATTCGTCCATAGGCTATTCTAGGTGCTGCGTCACCTTATTAATGGGCCAGGCCCATGTAATTTCGAAATACTTAAGTATAGGCTATTTTTAGAGTCCGTATGTATGGGGAAACAAGAGTTAGGGTTGGTTTCGGACCCCACCCTCAAGGTCCACGAAATTCCCCCCTCTTCCTCCATATATACAGCCCTTAGGGCATCGTTTAGACTTTGGGTTTTGTTTAGATTAAAAGTTCACCATAACTGCAACTTCGCGTACTTCGTTTGTGTCCAACGACCAGACCAAGACGTCACAGAACCCCACCTTGATCAATAAAGCTTTCATCTTATATTCGCAATATCCCGATTGCAATCTCAGTTTCTTGCTTGTTCTTCGTTTGCTCGCAGGAAACAGACCCTCGTGGTCAGGTTGATCGTGCTCCGGCATGGTCAATAACCCTCAGAAGTTGGTTTAGCGATTGCTAAGGCGCGACGTCTCGCACGTTCGTAGTCGGATCGTCAAGGTCGACTCCCACAGAAAATGATAGCCACCATCTCATCGAAACATCGGGACACCTTAGCCTCTATCAGGCGAACTGTCAAGGGGTTCCCATTATAACCCAACCGCGTGAGGAACGCAAAATCCGGGAACATAACACCGATATGACAGAAACTAGGGCGGTAAGACTGGAACAAAACACCAGGCATAAGGCCAAGCCTTCCACCCTTTACCAAGTATATAGATGCATTAACTAAATAAGAGATATTGTGATATCCCAACAAAATATCCATGTTCCAACATGGAACAAGCTCCAATCTTCACCTGCAACTAACAACGCTATAAGAGGGGCTGAGCAAAGCGGTAACATAGCCAAACAACGGTTTGCTAGGACAAGGTGGTTAGAGGCTTGGTTCAACAATATGGGAGGCTTGATAAGCAAGTGGTAGGTATCGCAGCATAGGCATAGCAAAAGAGCGAGCAACTAGCAAGCAAAGATAGAAGTGATTTCGAGGGTATGGTCATCTTGCCTGAGATCCCGCAAGGAAGAAGAACGAGTCCATGAAGAAGACAAATGGACGTAGTCGAACGGATCCTCACAAACGTGACATTATCTGAACTAACCCGAAGAAGCAACACCGGAAAGAAGCAAACAACATAGTAAACAAACTTCACATAAACATGGCATGATGCGCGAACATTTATGATGCATGTCTGGTTTAATGAGGCATGGCATGGCAAAGTGCACAAACAACCCTACAAATTAAGTGGAGCTCAATATGCAACTCCGTTGCATATTGACGAAACACCACATTCAAGTTATTTAGTTCGATCTCGTTTACGTACCCCACAATATTAAATGTTATTAAAACATGGCAAGAGGGTGAAGCAAAGTAAAACTACCTATCTAGTCAAGTTTAAATGAGGCCGGAACAACAAAACAACAAGTCCGGAAACTCCTCATGTGCATATTTTAGGTTTGGTACTATTCTGCCCTAAACACAATTTTAGGGTTGTTAAACATGAAAAGTGAGTACACCGTGATAAACTAGGCATTTGTCTACCCCAACTACATATAAAGTTTATTTAAAATGGAGCTACGGTTATTTAGTTATGAATTAAACCATTTTAGCAAGTTATTAAAGCAAATTTAAACAAACAGCATATTAAACATTTTAAACATGGATGAAAAAGACATATTATGAAACTAGATGAAAAACTAAGCAAGTTTCATATACAAAGTTTTTACATGTGATGCTTAGTTTGTGAGATATTAAATGCATGAAGGCTAGGGGGTTTTCTGTAAATCTGCAAATCCTTGGAAAATAGCTAAATTCGTGAAACCAAAAAAAACATCCACTGGGCCGAAACTGAACTAGCCCAGCAGTACGAAACAAAGGAGGAGGCGATTGGGGTGGCCTCACCCATGGGCCAAGCCCAGATCGGGAGGGAGAGGCCAAGGCAGGCTGGCTGTAAAGGGGAAACAGGCTGGGCCTACCGCGGGCTGAGTCCTCGCGTCGTCTATGAAGGCGGGCAAGCGCTCGTCTCTGCTCGAACGGAAACAGAGGAGCGACGCTGGAACAGAAGTGCGGCGGCGAGGAAGAAACGACGGAGGGGCGCGGCGAGGTTCCCTTGGCGCGAATCCATGACGGCGCTGGACGCCGGTGACAGGGCGCAGGGGTCCAGGACCTGTGAGGAGGAGAGGGGCGACCATTGCATGGAGGCGCGACGGGGAGGTCCATGGCGTCATGCTTCGGAGCTCTGACGACGGCAGGGTCAGGCAGCTGGAACCGAACAAGAGGGCGGCGGGGCAGCGGTTCCCGGCCTGATCTGGACGGCGGGGTGAGCAGGGGAGGCCATGGAGGCGTCCCGATGGTGCTCGTTCAGTGGCGCCGGTGTTCCTATGAAACCGAAATAGAGAGAGACAGGCAAGGTGAGCCGCGGGACGGAGGGAGAGAGAAGCGACAGAGAAGGAGAAAGACAGAGAGGAAGGAGGCAGAGGAGCTGCGGCATGGTCTATCTAGTCTGGCTTCGGCGGCTGGCCATGGTGGCTTTTGGCGATGGGAGGCTCGGGCTTGGCTCCTGCAAGAAAAATGGCGGCGGCACTTAGAGCAGAAGGAGGGCACAGGAGAAAAAGAAGAGAAGGGGAGTCGCGTTGCTCTACTTGGGCGGCGCGACCTGGGGTAGGCGGCGGCGGATCCAGATGCCTGGTCGCTGGAGGCGACGACGGGGAGAAGATGGTCGGGCGGCGCGAGGTGCTCGGGGTTGGGCTGCCCCAGATCCGGATCGAGCGAAACAGGGGCGCGGGGACGAGGGGCACAACCTCTATCCCATCCGGATCGAGTAGAAGGTCGGCAGGTTGGAGGGCGAGGGAAATTTGGATCGATGAGTAGCAGTGGAGAGAGCTGGTTGGTGGGTGGAGGAAAATGAGGAGAAGGGGATCCCGAGGTAGATGCGGTAGGTGGCGGCGGCTCAACGGGACAAAGTCCCTAGATTTTAGGGTTTGTCCAAAAGACTAAGGCTGGACTATATATACGTCACAGATTAGGTTAGGGGCTACCTCGGTCCCTCTGATCGTAATCGGACGGTTGGGAAAAATAGGCTAGGGAGCCCAAATAAGAAAACGGAGACGTTTTGTAGATGTTTGGGGATGATCTGAGTCCAACGGTGACAACTCCCCGGGTCGGGTCCGGGACAACTTTCGGGCGCGCGCGCGAGGAGGGCTGCGGGCTGACGAGAGAGGTTAGGTTGGACCTGGCGGTAGGTCATGGGCTATGTAGACGGTCTCGAGCTAAGAGAAGAGAAGAGAGGGAGGCCCGGCGACTGTTTCCGGAGACCGAAAACGTCCGATGTTAGACTGGCTATAATGCCGCTATAGTTATCTGTTGGGGCGTCAAACGAACTCCGAATGCGATGAAATTTGATAGGCGGTCTATCTATAGTATAATAAGACCGCACACCAACTTTCAACACATTCTGAGAACATTTTCCGGCCACTTATAAAATAATATTCGGACGTGCCACGGCGCGTGCGAGTGTGTCTGGGCTCAGAACGGACAACGGATGGAACTGGGGGAACTCGGACGAATTCAAGTTTTGAAAACATGCAGATGCAATGCGGATGATGACATGACAAGATGCGACATGCAAGAAAATGACAGGGCAACAACAGCGAATAACTGGAAGACACCTGGCGCAACGGTCTCGGGGCGTCACAACACTCCACCATTACAAGAGGATCTCGTCCCGAGATCTAGAATGGCACCGGAGGGAAAAAACAGAGGAAGAAGATAAACGGTAAAACTAAGTTGCTCCTTTGACAAACGAGTGAAACCAAAGAACCTTGCAAAGGTTAAACCATTTCAAGAAAAGAATACAACGGAGATGACGAAGCTGAAAACACTCCGTTAGCAAAGAGGAACAAGGAAGAATAACTTTGAGGAGCACTCTGGTTGAGAAGGGATGCAAGGCTTGATAAGGCGAAAAGAACTTCAACGAAAAGGACAGAACACTCCGGTTGAATGGATAAGCACGAAAAGAACACGATCCAAGATGATGAGAGAAAAGAGCAACATGACAATGGCTCCGAAACAAAAGAATAGAAGATAGATAATTGAATTAAAAGAATGGAGACGAAAATGCCATCTTATGCCACAAAAGAGCTTGAGAAGTCATCCTTAGGAGAAGGGTCGAACGGAGTTGTTGGAAAAACCAACAAAAAAAAGAATAAGCTTGATATGGTCTTATGTAATACATCTCAAAATTATGAGGTGACAACCTGCCACTCACGGGAAAAAGAATTGGATTGGTATGAACAAGGAGACGAGAAAGCTTATTTCACCGGAAGGATGAAAGAAGAACTTGGGTCCTATATGGGCACCATAAATAGCAACAATCCTTAGGGAAAGCTTTAGGTGGAACATAAGCCAAGATAACTCCAATGACGAGATTGATGGATTTAAATAACTCATTCTTGACAACATGTGAATCATGAGACATGAACTCAAATTATCAAAAATGACATAATACCACCTCCAATGATATGATAGAAAGAATTGCACTCCGGATAGCAAGATGAAGAATTCTTGAGCTCCTTAGAAAAGAATCTCAATGAACACTTGGAGAAGGGATATAAATCCTTGATGAACCAACATGTAGAACCTTCATGAAGAACTCCGGTAGACAAAAAAAGAATAACGAAAATAAAGGGAAGTCGGAAACACAAGGTGACACCTTGTAATGATTTAGATGGATCTCCGTGATAATTAGAGGTTGGAACTCTGGGAAAGAAATACGAGCACTTGAAACCAAGAATTTAATCATCGCGAACAAACTCCGGAAGAAAAGATTAACATATGGATGAAACAAGAATAAGAATTGCATTATGCTTATCCTTCACCAATTTAAATTGATGACAAGTAATGGAATTGGCATACTACTTATTCTCGTAAAAAGGATTAATATAGATATAGCGCAAACTTGAGGAAGGTCTTCAACGAACCACCGGTAGAATTGAAACCATGAATGAATTGATAAGGAAGAGAAATCTTGAACGAACCACCGTAAGAATTAAAAATGAACAAAGAGAAGATAAAGAAACACCGGGAGGAATTAGCAAATGAACGAAAATACTTGCTAGGATTTAGATACATGAGAACGAAGAGATCACGCGTTGATTAAAGAATATTGAATGATGCACCAGTTAGATTTGGGGAACGAGAGCTGAAAGCTGAGAATGAACAAGTCTTCTGAAATGATGGGCTCCGGATAATCGAACTGAAAATACCCTTGAATATCTCCTAATGGGTGAAAAGGATTCTCACCATCGAAAATAATTATGAGAGGATGGCAACAAGCTAGCACCATGAATCTTGAAGAGAATGGAGCAAGATTAAAGAGAAACTCTTCTTTGGTCTTCAATATCTGAGAATGACGATGAGAAACACCACCAAATAGTTGAGATACTCCGGGATGAAAATGGAAAGGTTGAACCAACGATGAAAGAATTTAACCGATCTCGGAGAAAGACATTTGACTAATGATAAATCATTCTTACATCAAACTTTAGAAAAGAATTTGAGAATAACTCCAGAAAAATTAGACGAGTCAGGTAAGATCCTGGGAAAAGACCTGTGGGTTAGGGCCCACGCAAAAGAAACACCATTGAAATGATTTAAAAGAGAGGATTGCACCGGTTGAATTAAATGGCTAGAATGAGATAACAACCTCGAAATAGGTTGAACGGATCTTGAATGACAAGACGAGCCTTTTGAGATAACTTGAGCACGCCGTAACAAATGAATAGCGAGAAGTGAATTATTATGAGGTGCACAAGCATGAGAAGGCATTAGAAACCAGGAAAAGGATATGATCGACAAAGCTTGAATAGGACCCACCGGAGAAGAAAACGAGTGAAGAGTGACGAACTTGAACCTCCGTTAGAATCTTCATGAGAATCACCTGAAAGTGCATTATATCGACTAGAGGGGGGTGAATAGGCGATTTTTATGAAAGTCTTCAAAACGTGGGAGTTATGAAGAAAAACAACGAAGATTTTGCCTATTACTATGCAGCGGAAGTTAGATTACACTAGGCAAGCCATGGTTAAGTATTCAATAGAGTGAAAGCACAAAGACAAACAGCTGCAGTGTAATAAGGATCAGGTAGGAAGAAGTTATGAAGCCAAATAGATCATACATTCACGTTGTGAAGACAAAAGATAGAGCAAGCATGCAATGGCTTCACAATGAGTACCAGTAAAAAAAAGGAAGTGAAGATGAAACCGGTGACTCGTTGAAGACAATGATGTGTTGGACCAGTTCCAGTTGCTGTGACAACTGTACGTCTGGTTGGAGCGGCTAGGTATTTAAACCTTAGGACACACAGTCCCGGACACCCAGTCCTGAACACGCAGCTTAGGGCACCAAGTCCTCACCGTATTCTCCTTGAGCTAAGGTCACATAGTCCTCGCCCAATCACTCTGGTAAGTCTTCAAGGTAGACTCCCAAACCTTCACAGACTTCGTTCACTGGCAATCCACAATGTCTCTTGGATGCTCTGAACGCGACGCCTAACCGTCTGGAGGATTCACAGTCCTCAAGTGTAATAAGTCTTCAGATCACACAGACAAGAAGACTTAAGTGATGCCCAATGTTCTCTGGCTCTGGGTGGTCAGGGCTTTTCTCCTCGCTAGGAATTTTCTCTCAAAGGCTTCGAGGTGGGTTGCTCTCAAACGACAATAGCCGTGCACTGAAATCTGAGCAGCCAACCGTTTATGGTTGTAGGGGGTGGGCTATTTATAGCCACTTGGCAACCCGACCTGATTTGTCCGAAATGACCCTGGGTCACTAAGGAACTGACACGTGTCTCAACGGTCAGATTTCAAACTCTCATGGCAACTTTACTTGGGCTACAAGCAAAGTTGACTTGTCCGGCTCTGGACAAGATTCGCTCTCATTGTCTTCACTCGAAGACATAGGTTTTTGGTTTAGGCATCACTTTAGTCATTCTGACTGGTTCTCCTAGACCCCACTTAATAGTACGATGGTTCCTATGACTCAACACAAAAGAAAAAGAACTACGAAAGATCTAAGTCTTCGAGCTCCATAGGCTTCATAACATGTCTTCTTTTGTCATAGTCTTCAATGTGAATATCTTCATATACCACCTTTGGCTTCTATGTCTTCATACATTTTTAGGGGTCATCTCTGGTAGTAACACCGAATCAATGAGGGACTTCTACCTGTGTTATCCTGCAATTCTCACAAACACATTAGTCCCTCAACTAGGTTTGTCGTCAATACTCCAAAACCAACTAGGGGTGGCACTAGATGCACTTACAATCTCCCCCTTTTTGGTGATTGATGACAAACTAGTTGTAGTTTTCAACGGGGAATATAGTCTGTGAAATTGTAAAGGATAAGGAATTGTCTTCATAAGTTTCAAGGGCTCCCCCTGAAGATGTGCATATAAGTTAATTTGCTTTTGGAATGCAAATGCACATGGCAGGTTGTACTTGTGGAGATCCAATTCACCTTATGATGACAATCCACTATGCATGTGAAAGTATATGAAGATAATGACATGCATAATGGAAAATGGACGTCTGCAGAATGAGATAAGTGCGGAATTTATCTTCGCACATGCGGAATTTATCTTCGCAAACAGGGTGGCAAACAAGTAGCAGACGACCATCGAGTTTTAGTGTTACAACTCAAAGAACCAAATGAAGCAAAAATGAGAGTTGTAAGTACGAAGCAAAATATAGAAAAACATAAGGCACCCGCCCATATGGACCCGCTTGAAGACTATCAACCCATATGCTTCTCCCCCTTCTGTCAGCAAGGACCAAAAAGTTTTGAAGACATAGAGTGTCTACTCGTTCCCAGGAGCAGCAGGGTCGTTGGAGGTGTTTGGCGGTGCAGAGGAGCTTGGAGGTGCTGAAGCAGGTGGCGGTGATGTAGCATCGTCTTCTTCATCAATGATTCTGGCAGTGACTATGGCAGCAGATGAAGAAAACTCAGAGTCTTCAAGTGATGGTGTGTTGCGCATCACAGCCCTTCTAGGAGGTGTGGTGTCAAACTTGAATCGCTCAGTGAAGCCATCCTCTTCAAGTTCAGCTTCAGTACACATCATTGATAGCCCTTTCCATGTACGACGACAGGTTTCATGAGTGACGAAAGCATTCTTGGTGGCAAGATTTCGAAGACGATTAACATCCACCAAGAGGCCTTTCATCTGACGCTTTAGCGAGTCGTGATGCCTATCTTGTTTTTGATGAAGGGCCACAAGAAGCTCTCGGTTATTGAGAACACGAGCGCGCTTCTTGGGTCTGGAAGCAGTTGCACTATCAGTGGCTTCAGTTGAAGCAGGGTGTGGCGCACGTGTAGTGCCAGCCAAAGGATACACCCTGGAGATGGCTTCAACACCTTCATCGTTTTGAGTGAAGCTCTGGTGTTCTGCATTCTGAAGACTCAAAGGTTGCTTGGCAGGCTCAGGATATATAGCTTCAGCAGAGGTATCCACATCTGGCAAGAAGATCCGATGGTTGCGGGCTGAGGGCTGATATGAGATCGCAGAGTGAAGCTTGATCAGTCTCATTACCCAAGGAGCATAGAACTTTAAACCAAACATATCTGAGCCTGATGCAGCGAGTTGGCGTATGAAGAAATCCTGTGCGTATGAAGCATTTGCCATGAAGGATACAAAATATCAGAGTCTTCATTGCACCCTTGATCTTGGCATTTGGAGAGTGCCCTTTAATAGGCCAGAGAGTCCGCCGGATAATGTGATAGATGGTTCTGGGCAGGTACTCAAAGTCTTCAATGAAGAACTCTGTTGGATAAGGAGCATCATGGGGCAATGGCTTCATCATGGAGAGCATCTGACTCATATTTGGTTCAGGCCTCTGGAATATGCTCTCAAGAGCTTCAGTGTGTAGTGGACAGCCTTCCTCGAAGAGTTCACCAGGAGTGGGCAGGCCGGTGAGCTCAATGATATCGAATGCATTGGCTTCGTGATGGACATTGCCGGTCATCCACTCCAGGGCCCAAGTCTTCGGATCTCTGTTGTATCCTTTGATGTGTAGGGTGGCATAGAATTGCAACAGAAGCTCTTCATTCCAGTGCTCTTCATCAGTTATAGACTGTAGCAGACTCACTTGCTTGAAGCAATCCAGCGCTTCCTCTGAGCAGGGCAGACCAGCAATGGCTTCAACATCAAGGCGCTTGTGCGGGAAGATGTGACCTTGGTTGTATAGGATGCGTGAATAGTAGCTGCGCTAAGGATAGCTCCAGAACCTATCTGATGAAATCCTTTCCCTTGAATAGGGGTTCTTGGAGCTGTTGAAGAACGTATTGTCTGCCTTGAAGCTATTGATGTCAAAGGAGCCAGGTGCTGATGCAGGACCTGGGAACCTTGGCAGCCTTGGGACTGGCTTCTGGACATGAGGCCTGTGCTCAACATGGTAATCAAATTGAGGACCTGCAGCAGACTCAGGAACAGAAGTGTCTGGATCAGTAGCTTCGCTGTCTGCTGAAGCTTTTGGTGGGGAGGGCTCCACATTGGCTTCAGTGTTGGTTGTGGCAGCCTCAACATTTTCAGCCTCCTCTTGACTAGCTGGAGGGTCAGTCACAAGCACGTTCTCCTGGAGAACTGCTTCTTGGTGGAGCATAGGAGTAGGCTCTTGTGGTGCGTCTTCTGCGGCTGATGCAGCCGGAATGTCTTCAGCATAGACTTGAGGCCTTGGACCTTTGCGAAGCCTGCGGAATGCAGACGACGCCTGTGGGGTTGCAGTGGGCTGGGCCTCATTGTCTTCTTCCTCTTGAGGGAGATCCACCCATGACGCATCTTGTGCAATTGGCGTCAGAGGACAACCAATGCTGATGAGCTCGCTTTGTTCATACTGAGGAAGGGCTGCATCATCTTGTACATTGTCCTGATGACCAATGTCTTCAGCAGCAATGGGGTCAGCTGCTGGTATGTCTTCAGCTTCAGGAGCCTCTGTGGAAGCAGGCTCATGAACTGTCAGTTGTCGTTCTGCGTTGGGGTGAACCATAGAGATAGGTTCAACTATCAAGGCCTCTATGGGAGAAGCCCGAGATTTCTTGATCTTTCGCTTCTTCTTGCTGGGGGCAGTAGAGGCTTCAGAGCTTTTCCTCTTCCTGGCTTCAGCCTCAGCAGTTCTTATCTTCTTGAGCTCTAAAGCTGTTGACCGGCTCTTTGGCTTCGAGCCAGTCGTTGCAGTTGGGAAGACAATTGGAACTGCTTCTTGCCTAGGTGCCTCTGGTTCAGCCATAGCAGGCTTCTTCTTCTTCTTCGCGGCCATCTTGGGGTCGATGCCAGGACGCCCAAGTGCCTTGCGCTTCTCAGCCTCATTGTAGGCTTGTACACATCTTTCAGCCAGAGACTTCATCCGCTCACATGAGCCCTGAGCTTCTGCACGCTTCTTCAGAAAATTTTCCTTGAGCTCATGCAACATGGTCTTGAAGCTCTTCACTTCTTGCACGCTGAGCTTGTCCATATTCTTCTTGAACTGAGCCTTTTCATGATCAATTTTCTGCTTCAGTTCAACAATGCGCTGGGCAATGGCAAGTTCTGAAGCAATTGTGCCTTGGAAGACGACGCTGAGGCCAACAGGCAGCTGCAGATCTTCGAAGCTGATGTTTGGTGTGGCAAACCATTCGTCGATGAAGTTGTGGATGATGGCGACATCAAAGAGAGGCAAATTGTTGAAGATTTCAGCTTCTTCTTTGCTCTTGATGAGCTGCTCTAGAGCGTCATCTCCAAGATCTTCATCACTTGACAGATCAATGGCTTCGCTGCGCAAAATGGCAGCAGCTGTGAGCTCTTTGCCGGTGTGTGGCTGAGGCATCTTGGCCTTCTGGGGCTTGGAGACGCGGGATACGTCTTCATACTGCACACTGTCTTCAGGAGGTGCAGTTGCCAATGGCTTCGCCCTTGAGATTTTTGATGAAGGGGCTGGCTTTGAAGCTTTTGGCTTCTTCGACTGCTTTGGCTTCGGTACAGCAGGAGCTTCATCAGACTCAGAGTCAGCTAGAGGGTCATTCATGGCAGTCCCTTGGACTAAGATGCGGGTGATGAGGCCCTCAAGATTGGCATACGGACCGATGATATTGGGTTCTGCGTAGCGTGTGCCATCTGCCCTTGGTGCTGAGGGACCAGGGTTGAAGTCTAACCCCAACTTCTTCTTGTTCTGCTTCACTGATTGTTGGGCAAACTGGAAGTTGCGCTTGAATAGATTGTCGTCACGACACCAGAGTAGTGACGACGGATGTGCATCATCAGGCTGTGGCCCACGAACCATGCATGGATAGAAGCTTTGGGCAATAGCTTCATCTCTGGACCTGGGTACAAGGTTTTTGTATAAGATGTCTCCCCACGGTCTTTTGATGGCACTTTTCTCAGCATACTCTTGGGTTGTGAAGCGGTATTTGAACCATTGTTCAGCCCAATAGCGTCGAATCCATTGGATTCGGGTCTTGCGCTGCCCATAATTCTCTTTAGGATCTGTTTTATACATTTCTGCCAGGTCTTCAGGCAGATCTTTGGAAGTTCCTTCACGTCGCTGTCTGCCCCCCTTCCTTGCTGCTGCTTCTGAAGTCATAAACTTTAACTTGAAAGGCTTCAAAACTTTCAAAGGATTCAAAGGCTTTCTTTTGCTGGACCAACAGGAACTGGCTTCAGGAGAATTTATGTGATGCTGTAGGAATTCTGCAAATGAATGCAGACTATGAGAACCGAAGGATTCTCCCACGGACATGTACCTGTGACAGCATTAAGGCGCGAGGGAAGGGGAAGAGGTCATATGCATTCTCAGAAGGTTTTGAAGATTAATCAGTTTAGAAGACATTGACCTCATCATGCGAAGACATTCACTCATAGATAAGAAGTTGGTTCCAGATTTGTACGAACCCACAGATCAGTACAAGTGAGGAATCTAACTACTTCATGAAGCACAAGTGAATATACTAGGCATGTTATGAGATGCAGATTGAGAGATCTAACTTGTGTGAAGATAAACTGCTTATGGTAGAAAGTGACAGAACCATGAGATCAAAAGGGGCTGTAAAAAGAAGTTTTATTTACCACACTTGGAACTGCTAGACGGAAGTGGGAGATGATGCCGAGCAGTTCAGTCCTCCGTGCCCTAACTTGGCGACGGAAGACACCTACGGCGACGGCGGAGAGAACGATGTCCGCGGTCGGCGTGAGGACGGCGTCGGAGAGGTTGTGGCAGCGAAGCGCTTTCGTTGCCGGCGTCGTCGAGAGCTAGCGGTGGCGCTAGGGTTCTTGCGAGGGTGGAAGAAGGAGATAATGACCGCGGTAAGTGTGAATTTATAGGCACAGGGGCGGCACTGTGCTATTACACAGGTGCCCCTGGCGATTCGCATCTGAGGAACGCGTGGCCTGTTTGCGGAAGTTTGGGGTTTGTTCCACGTCCCACGCACGCCTGGATTGTCGGGCGGTCGTTCCTGCTTCTCCGGATTTTATGTGGAGGAATGAGCATTGAAAACGGACTTTATGGTTGTCTCTATATTTTCTGCTGACAAGGACGCAGTGAAGACATTCGACAGTTTCAATAGAATGCATATGACTTGGAGAGATAGAATTTGAGATAGAAAGCATAGAGAGATTAGGGTCCGATCACATTCACTTAGTTCAAAAGATTCAACCAAGAAGACATAGCTATAAGTGAATGCTGTAGAGGACAGAACACTAGTATGTATACATCTATATAATCAACGTAGTGAAGATAATCATGAAGACATGTTGAGTTCGAAGCCAAACCAAATGTGAAGATATTGCAAGGTAACGCCATGAGTGAAACACTTCAAAATAGAACGTTTGGTGGTGGCGTTACCCACCGTATAGGAAGTATTAGATCCAGACACGGCGCACAATTATCATGGCGCTCCGAAGTCAAATTCCACATTAATGTATTCACACTTAGAATGTATGTCTTGATTGATTGAAGATATACTTTACTTTGTGCGTTGCACATCTAAGTCATCATATGCATAAGTGTTAGGATGTGTGCCTGATCACAGGACATTTGAGGATTCCAGGATATTTAGCTCACACCATAACTTGCAAAATCTCTTCTCATCCAAGGGCTTGGTGAAGATATCTGCCAATTGTTCTTCAGTGTTGACGTGTATGATATCAATGTCTTCCTTCACAACATGATCTCTGAGAAAGTGATGACGAATTTCAATGTGCTTTGTCTTCGAGTGCTGAACTGGGTTGTTGGCAATCTTGATGGCACTTTCGTTGTCGCAGTAAAGTGGTACTTGCTTCAGATTAATGCCATAATCCTTGAGTGTTTGCTTCATCCACAGAAGCTGAGCACAGCAAGATCCAGCAGCAATGTATTCAGATTCAGCAGTGGAGAGAGATACACAGTTCTGCTTCTTTGAAGACCAACATACAAGTGATCGTCCCAGAAAGTGACATGTGCCTGACGTAGACTTGCGATCAACTTTGTCACCAGCATAATCAGCATCCAAAAATCCAACCAAATCAAACTCTGAGCCCTTTGGATACCATAATCCTAGAGTTGGGGTGTGAGCCAAATATCGAAGAATTCGCTTCACAGCTAAGTGATGCAACTCCTTTGGTGCCGCTTGAAATCGAGCACACATGCAAACACTAAGCATAATATCTGGCCTAGATGCACATAAATAAAGCAAAGAACCAATCATGGAGCGGTATACCTTTTGATCGAACTCTTTACCATTGGTGTCAGGACCTAGATGATGTTTGGCTGGCATTGGTGTTGTGAAGCCTTTGCAGTCTTGCATACCGAACTTCTTTAGGCAATCTTTGAGGTACTTCTCTTGAGATATGAAAATGCCATTGCGTTGTTGTCGTATTTGAAGACCAAGGAAGAACTTCAGCTCCCCCATCATGGACATCTGATATTTTTCTTGCATCATATATCCAAACTCTTCACTGTACTTCTGATTTGTGCAGCCGAAGATAATGTCATCCACATATATTTGGCACACAAACAGTTCACCATCATATGTCTTCGTGAAAAGAGTGGGATCTAGGGAACCAGGTATGAAGCCTTTGCTCTTCAGGAAATATTTGAGTGTGTCATACCAGGCCCTAGGGGCTTGTTTGAGGCCATACAGTGCCTTGTTGAGCTTGTATACCATGTCAGGATGTTTTGGATTTTCAAAGCCAGGCGGTTGTGAAACATACACTTCTTCTTCAATCTTGCCATTGAGAAAGGCACTCTTCACATTCATTTGATATAGAAGTATGTTATGATGATTTGCATAGGCCAGCAGTATGCGTATGGCTTCAACCCTAGCCACAGGAGCAAACGTTTCATCGAAGTCAATGCCTTCCACTTGAGTATATCCTTGAGCAACGAGACGAGCTTTGTTTCTGACAACTTGACCATGCTCATCTTGCTTGTTGCGGTATATCCATTTGGTGCCTATTATGTTGTGCTTCCGTGGATCAGGACGCTTAACCAGTTCCCATACATTATTCAGCTCAAACTGTTGAAGCTCTTCTTGCATAGCTTGAATCCATTCAGGTTCCATGAAGGCTTCTTCAACTTTCTTGGGTTCTGATATTGAGACGAATGCGAAGTGCCCATAGAAATTTGCTAGCTGAGTTGCCCTTGAACGAGTGGGTGGACCAGGTGCATTGATGCTATCAATTATTCTGTCAATCTGCACTTCATTGGCAACTCGAGGATGTACAGGGCGAAGACTTTGCTCTTGCTGATCTGTGTTGTTGTTGGGAGGAATATCTTCAGACTGAGCATTGTCTTCATGTTGATCAGGTGCTGAGATGATAAGTTATTCTTCAGGATGAGATTCAGAAGGTATAATCTCTCCAGTTCCCATAAGCTTGATTGATTCACTAGCTAGAACTTCATCTAGCACATTTGGCAGTTGCTCTCTTTGCGAACCATTGGTCTCATCGAACCGCACATCCACTGTTTCAACCACTTTGTAATGAAAGAGATTGAAGACTCTGTAGGAGTGCGAATCCTTTCCATATCCAAGCATAAAACCCTCATGTGCTTTTGGTGCAAATTTTGAAGTGTGATGTGGGTCCTTGATCCAGCACCTTGCGCCAAATACTCTGAAGTAACTGACATTTGGCTTTTTGCCAGTAAGGAGCTCATAAGATGTCTTGTTCAGAAGCTTGTGAAGATAAACACGATTGATTGTGTGGCATGCAGTGTCAATGGCTTCAGTCCAGAATTTTCTTGGAGTCTTGTATTCATCTAGCATCGTTCTGGCCATCTCAATGAGTGTTCTGTTCTTGCGTTCGACGGTGCCATTCTGCTGTGGCGTGTACGGAGCTGAGAATTCATGTGTGATGCCCAAGGTATCAAGATATGTATCAAGGCTAGTGTTCTTGAATTCAGTGCCATTGTCACTTCTGATGTGCTTTATCTTGGCGCCAAAATTGTTCATAGCACGATTGGCGAAGCGTCTGAAGACATCCCGCACTTCAGTCTTGTAAAGGATTATGTGCACCCAAGTATATCTAGAGTAATCATCAACAATGACGAAGCCATAGAGGCAAGCAGTAGTAGTAAAAGTTGAGTAGTGAGTGGGACCGAAAAGATCCATGTGAAGCAGTTCAAAGGGTCGAGTAATGGTCATGATTGTCTTCGAGGGATGTTTTGCCCTCGTCATCTTCCCTGCTTCACAGGCACCGCATAAGTGATCTTTCTTGAACTTGACGCCCTCGATGCCTATGACATGCTTCTTCTTCTCAAGGGTGTGGAGGTTCCTCATGCTAGCATGCCCAAGCCTCCGATGCCAAAGCCAGCATTCTGAAGCTTTTGCATGAAGACATACTGCAAGTTGTGGCCCTGCTGAGAAATCTACCACATACAAATCATCTTTCCGATACCCTTCAAACACTAGAGACTTGTCAGATTCCATTAGTACCAGGCAACGATATTTTCAAACATTACAATCATGTTCAAATCGCAGAGCATTGAGACAGACATTAAGTTGAAGCCAAGGGATTCAACAAGCATGACTTTATCCATGTGTTGATCCTTTGGGATTGCAACTCTACCTAGACCCAATACCTTACTTTTACCAGTGTCAACAAATGTGATGTGGCTCTTGTCGGATGGACGTAAGGTTGAGTCCATAAGAAGGCTTCTTTTGCCAGTCATGTGATTTGTACATCCACTGTCAATAATCCATTCTGAAGACTTTGAAGACGCTGGTATCGTACCCTACAGTGCAGTTAGGGGGATAGGCTTCACGAAGAGAATTGTGAAGCAAAAACATTTGACGAACCAGTGGGTTATGAAAGCTTAGATCCAGATTAGGACTAATAGGGAGAGTAGCATGCGATTCAGGAACGAAGTACATAATGATGCCATTCGGGCATTTTATCTTGCGCCCTACAAGATTTTTAAGGTCCCCAGCAATAGCGTCAGAAGATTTTGGTTTTCTGCTGAAGACCTTTCCCTGCAAAAGAGAGTTAAGCCTTCTTAACCACCCACATCTTCAAGAGTGGCTTAGAAGCAATAAGTCTAAGTGCAGCATCTGAGAATTTTGGCTTTGAAGCCTTTGCAAACAGTCTTGCAGGTGGACAATAGTACTCATAAGAATAAGCAGAATAATTTTTGGTCATATGAACATGACGGTTTGATGAACCGCTCTCATATTCATATGCCTGAGTATGGTTTCCCTGCAAAACATTTGCGTTAGTGTGACTCAGGTGAGTCCTCTGTTTGTATGAAGCCTTTGGACCGTATGAAGCCTTTGGTCTGAGGTTTGTCTTCTTCAAGTGAGGTGTCATGAAGACATTCACAGGAAGATTTTCCAGACACTTTTTCGGAACCCAGATCTTCATCATAGGCGGTCCATTCCTACAGTTAGTACCAATGTACCTGGCAAACACTTCACCATTCTGATTCTTAAATAGTTTATAGTTTGCATCAAAGGATTCATCAATAACAATGGGGTTAGCACAAGTGAAGCCAGATAAATTGGATGGATCTGCTGAAGGTTCCTTTGCAGCAACCCATGTGGTTTTGGAGTACTGCTCAGGTTTCCAGTAAGAGCCATCTGCATTTATTTTCCTCATGAACCCAACACCCTCTTTCCTAGGGTTTCGGTTCAGAATCTGCTTCTTGAGGACATCACATAATGTCTGATGTCCTTTAAGACTTTTGTACATCCCTGTTTCAAGCAATGTCTTCAACCTAGCATTCTCATCAGCAATAGCAGTGGTATCCTCAACAAAGGGGTTAGTTACCACATCAACAGTTGAAGATATTGCAATAGCAGTAGCAGTGGAACATTCAGCAACAGAAGTAGCATTATCACGCTCAATGCATTTAAGACAGGGTGGCTCAAATCCTTCCTGAGCGGAACTGGTCTGTTCGGTGCGAAGTGACTCATTTTCCTTTTGAAGATCTTCATGAGCCGCTCTCAATTTCTCAAGTTCTTGATTCCTTTGAAGATAATCATAGGAAAGCTTTTCATGAGTTGTTGAGAGAGTATCAAGACGATCTTCAAGTTCCTGATACTTAACGTGAAGATTTTTTATGTCTTCAATTAAGGATTCAGATCGAGTCATTTCAGCACCCAACAGATCATCGCTTCTGTCTAACAGTTTTTGAATATGTTCCATAGCTTTCTGTTGTTCAGTTGCAATTTTAGCAAGTGTTTTGTAGCTGGGTTTTGAATCACAGTCAGAGTCATCGTCACTAGATGTTTGATAGCGAGTAGTGCGTGTGTTTACCTTGGCACCGCGTGCCATGAAGCAGTAGGTAGGAGTGGAGTCGTTCTTGTCATTTGCATCAGTGTCGGTGATGAAGTCATTGTCTTCAGTGTTGAAGATGGACTTGGCGACGTATGCTGTAGCCAGACTCGCAATGCCAGAATCAGACTCCTCCTCAGATTCCACCTCTGCCTCCTCAGAAGCGGACTCCTCCTCTGAATCCATTTCCTTGCCAACAAATGCACGTGCCTTGCCAGATGAGCTCTTCTTGTGTGATGAAGACTTTGAGGAAGACTTGGAAGAAGACTTTGAGTATTTCTTCTTCTTCTTCTTGTCGTCAGAATCATATTCCTTGCTCTTCTTCTTCCTTTTGTTCTCATTGTCCCACTGTGGACACTCAGAGATGAAGTGTCCAGTTTTCTTGCACTTGTGACATGTTTTCTTCTTGTAGTCATGAGCAGAAGCTTCATCATTCCTTGAGCTTGATCGTGAAGATTTTATGAAGCCTTTCTTCTTGGTGAATTTTTGGAACTTCTTCACTAACATTGCAAGTTCCCTTCCAATGTCTTCAGGATCATCAGAACTGCTGTCAGATTCTTCTTCAGATGAGGAAACAGCTTTTGCCTTCAAGGCACGAGTTCGCCCATAGTTTGGACCGTAGATATCTCTTTTCTCAGAAAGCTGGAACTCATGTGTGTTGAGCCTCTCAAGTATGTCAGACCGATCGAGTGTCTTGAAATCAGGACGTTCTTGAATCATCAGGGCTAGGATGTCAAACAAACTATCAAGTGATATCAGCAGCGTCTTGACGATTTCATGTTTGGTGATCTCAGTGGCGCCGAGGGCTTGAAGTTCATTTGTGATGTCAGTGAGCCGGTCAAATGTGTGCTGGACATTCTCATTATCATTTCGCTTGAAGCGGTTGAAGAGGTTGCGAAGAACACTGATTCTCTGATCTCTCTGGGTTGAGATGCCTTCATTGACCTTGGAGAGCCAGTCCCAGACCAGCTTGGATGTCTTCAAGGCACTCAGAGTCCAGTTGAGTGAACTTCTTGACATCAGCAGCAGTGACACCTTCTCCAGCCTTGGGAACGCCGTTCTCGACGACATACCATAGGTCGACGTCAATGGCTTCAAGATGCATGCGCATCTTATTCTTCCAGTAGGGATATTCAGTTCCATCGAAGACGGGGCATGCAGTGGAGACTTTGATTATCCCTGCAGTCGACATAGCTAAAACTCCAGGTAGTTAAACCGAATCACACAGAACAAGGCAGCACCTCGCTCTGATACCAATTGAAAGTGCGTTATATCTACTAGAGGGGGGGTGAATAGGCGATTTTTATGAAAGTCTTCAAAACGTGGGAGTTATGAAGGCAAACAGCGAAGATTTTGCCTATTACTATGCAGCGGAAGTTAGATTACACTAGGCAAGCCATGGTCAAGTATTCAATAGAGTGAAAGCACAAAGACAAACAGCTGCAGTGTAATAAGGATCAGGTAGGAAGAAGTTATGAAGCCAAACAGATCATACATTCACGTTGTGAAGACAAAAGATAGAGCAAGCATGCAATGGCTTCACAATGAGTAACAGTAAGAAAAAGGAAGTGAAGATGAAACCGGTGACTCGTTGAAGACAATGATGTGTTGGACCAGTTCTAGTTGCTGTGACAACTGTACGTCTGGTTGGAGCAGCTAGGTATTTAAACCTTAGGACACACAGTCCCGGACACCCAGTCCCGAACACGCAGCTCAGGACACCAAGTCCTCACCGTATTCTCCTTGAGCTAAGGTCACATAGTCCTCGCCCAATCACTCTGGTAAGTCTTCAAGGTAGACTCCCAAACCTTCACAGACTTCGTTCACTGGCAATCCACAATGTCTCTTGGATGCTCTAAACGCAACGCCTAACCGTCTGGAGGATTCACAGTCCTCAAGTGTAATAAGTCTTCAGATCACACAGACAAGAAGACTTAAGTGATGCCCAATGTTCTCTGGCTCTGGGTGGTTAGGGCTTTTCTCCTCGCTAGGAATTTTCTCTCAAAGGCTTCGAGGTGGGTTGCTCTCAAACGACAAAAGCCGTGCACTGAAATCTGAGCAGCCAACCGTTTATGGTTGTAGGGGGTGGGCTATTTATAGCCACTTGGCAACCCGACCTGATTTGTCCGAAATGACCCTGGGTCACTAAGGAACTGACACGTGTCTCAACGGTCAGATTTCAAACTCTCATGGCAACTTTACTTGGGCTACAAGCAAAGCTGACTTTTCCGGCTCTGGACAAGATTCGCTCTCATTGTCTTCACTCGAAGACATAGGTTTTTGGTTTAGGCATCACTTCAGTCATTCTGACTGGTTCTCTTGGACCCCACTTAACAGTATGGTGGTTCCTATGACTCAACACAAAAGAAAAAGAACTACGAAAGATCTAAGTCTTCGAGCTCCATAGGCTTCATAACGTGTCTTCTTTTGTCATAGTCTTCAATGTGAATATCTTCATATACCACCTTTGGCTTCAATGTCTTCATACATTTTTAGGGGTCATCTCTAGTAGTAACACCGAATCAATGAGGGACTTCTACCTGTGTTATCCTGCAATTCTCACAAACACATTAGTCCCTCAACTAGGTTTGTCGTCAATACTCCAAAACCAACTAGGGGTGGCACTAGATGCACTTACATCACCGGGTAAGAACATGAAGGAAAAGAATGGAGAGACTTCACATGAATAAAATTGATATTTGATTAATACATTGGGTTCCTTGAAGAAAAAGGGGTGGGAGGGTGGGAAAAACAAAGGCAACTTGGAGACGGAAGAAATGAACACCGTTGAGAAGAACTGATACTTGATCTTGCAGATGTTGAAATGAACGGATCCACATGAAGAGAGACACGCCGGTTGAAAAGAATTGACATGACACTCTTGATTATCATGAAGGATTAGTACTCCCATAGGAATATGAGAACACCACTTAGGAAAGGTATGGAATCAATATTTGACTTCGAAGCAACTCGAATACCACAACTGAAAACAAACAAAGGATTGGCTTGCAAAATAAGTCGGAACAAACATATGATAGAGATTTCGTCCGAAGTTTTCGTGGTGGGGCCTACACGGGCTCGATCGTACAACACCATCATGTACAAGGCAGTGCACATGACATATGAAGCGTCCCCGAGTCGGCATAACCAAGGACTCTTTAAGACACAACGAGACCACTGTAAAACCAACCGTGAATAGACGGACCACTAGACGTCGAACCCCAATTTCATATCATACATCTGTCGGAAAGATATCCTAAGAGCTACTTGAATTCCCACTTATAAACTCCCAAAATTTTCCAGTTATGCAATCAGGTGTGGGGGATACAGGGGAAGCATAATATCTCACCCAAAACTAACAAATCCTACATCCAGCTGTATCCATCCTTCAACACATGACCAAGAAACCTTCGGAAATCGTTTACCTCAACCTTCGAAAAGCATCAGTTATACGAGTTATGGCAATACTCCCGAACTCCCGCCCCAATACTGGGTGGCGTCTAGGTTATATCACCAACAACTGCATAAAAGAGATTTTTGATGTCGGCGAAACTCAGGTATTCCAGAATTGCAATGATAAAATTGTGACGACAACACCTCGGAGCTCAACTCCCCGGGACACTACCACAACCCCTAAATGACAGGAGGCACCAAGAACAATGTTCTCGTCACAAAATTACCAGAACGATTCCAAGATACCCGCGTGATCCTAATTTTTTTTTGTGAAATTTGAGAAGAGAAGATTCAAAACTCTACGTCAGGATGCCTCACCAGAGCGATGAAGGGACTGAGGAGTAAAAAGAAGTCCTAACTCTCCGATATATATAATTCTAAATGACTCAAAACATTTCTAGACTCAATAACGCCAGCGATTCGATCAAGCAGGGGGCTCCTAAGGTCGGGGAAGGCTCTGATACCAACTTGTAACACCCTCGATGCGGCTATATCTCCTATGTGTCGAAGCACGACTTAGAGGCATAACCGCATTGAAAGCAATGTCGCAAGTGAGGTAATCTTCACACAACCCATGTAATACATAAGGGAAAGAGATACATAGTTGGCTTACAATCGCCACTTCACACAATTACATGAATAAAGCATTACATCAACCAGATACAATCAAGGTCCGACTACTGAACCAAAATAAAAGAAGACTACCCCAAATGCTACACAGATCCCCGATCGTCCCAACTGGGCTCCACTACTGATCAACTGAAAAACGGAACAACATAACGAACACGGTCTTCATCGAGCTCCTCCTTGAGCTTGGTTGCATCACCTGCACGGTTCAATGGCACCTGCAAGCTGGTTTTGGAAGTATCTGTGAGTCACGGGGACTCAGCAATCTCACACCCTCGCGATCAAGACTATTTAAGCTTATGGGTAAGGTAAAGGTATAAGGTGGAGCTGCAGCAAGCGACTGGCATATATGGTGGCTAACATATTCGCAAAAGAGAGCGGGAAGAGAAGGCAAAAGCACGGTCGAACAACTATGATCAAGAAGTGATCCTAAAACAACCTACGTCAAACATTACTCCAACACCGTGTTCACTTCCCGGACACCACCGGAAAGAGACCATCACGGTTACCCACGTGGTTGATGTATTTTAATTAAGATCGACTTCAGGTTTTCTACAACCGGACATTAACAAATTCCCATCTGCCCATAACCGCGGGCACGGCTTTCAAAAGTTCAAATCCCTGCAGGGGTGTCCCAACTTAGCCCATCACAAGCTCTCACAGTCAACGAAGGATATTCCTTCTAGCGGGAAGACCCGATCAGGCTCGGAATCCCGGTTACAAGACATTTCGACAATGGTAAAACAAGACCAGCAAAGCCACCCAGATGTGCCGACAAATCCCGATAGGAGCTGCACATATCTCGTTCTCAAGGCACACCGGATGAGCAAGACGTCGGGTAAGCCAGCCCAAAGTTGCCCCTGGTAGCCTCGGACATCGCTCAGTTTGGACCAACACTTAGAGAAGCACTGGCCCGGGGGGGGGGTTAAAATAAGATGACCCTTGAGCCGGCCGACTCAAGGGAAAGAAAAAGGCTAGGTGGCAAATGGTAAAACCAATGTTGGGCCTTGCTGGAGGAGTTTTATTCAAGGCGAACTGTCAAGGGGTTCACATTATAACCCAACCACGTGAGGAACGCAAAATCCGGGAACATAACACCGATATGACAGAAACTAGGGCGGTAAGAGTGGAACAAAACACCAGGCATAAGGCCGAGCCTTCCACCCTTTACCAAGTATATAGATGCATTAATTAAATAAGAGATATTGTCCCAACAAAATATCCATATTCCAACATGGAACAAGCTCCAATCTTCACCTGCAACTAACAACGCTATAAGAGGGGCTGAGCAAAGCAGTAACATAGCCAAACAACGGTTCGCTAGGACAAGGTGGTTAGAGGCTTGGTTCAACTATATGGGAGGCATGATAAACAGGTGGTAGGTATCGCAGCATAGGCATAGCAAAAGAGCGTGCGACTAGCAAGCAAAGATAGAAGTGATTTCAAGGGTATGGTCATCTTGCCTGAGATCCCGCAAGGAAGAAGAACAAGTCCATGAAGAAGACAAACGGACGTAGTCGAACGAATCCTCACAAACGCGACGTTATCGGAACTAACCCGAAGAAGCAACACCGGAAAGAAGCAACCAACATAGTAAACAAACTTCACATAAACATGGCACGATGCGCAAACAAGTATGATGCATGTCCGGTTTAATGAGGCATGGCATGGAAAAGTGCACAAACAACCCTATAAAGTAAGTGGAGCTCAATATGCAACTCCATTGCATATTGACGAAACACCACATTCAAGTTATTTAGTTCGATCTCGTTTATGTACCCCACAATATTAAATGTTGTTAAAACATGGCAAGAGGGTGAAGCAAAGTAAAACTACCTATCTAGTCAAGTTTAAATGAGGCCGGAACAACAAAACAACAAGTCCGGAAACTCCTCATGTGCATATTTTAGGTTTGGTACTGTTCTGCCCTAAACACAATTTTAGGGTTGTTAAACATGCAAAGTGAGTACACCATGATAAACTAGGCATTTTTCTACCCCAATTACATATAAAGTTTGTTTAAAATGGAGCTACGGTTATTTAGTTATGAATTAAACCATTTTAGCAAGTTATTAAAGCAAATTTAAACAAACAACATATTAAACATTTTAAACATGGATGAAAAAGACATATTATGAAACTAGATGAAAAACTAAGCAAGTTTCATATACAAAGTTTTTACATGTGATGCTTAGTTTGTGAGATATTAAATGCATGAAGGCTAGGGGTTTTCTGTAAATCTGCAAATCCCTGGAAAATAGCTAAATTCGCAGAACCAAAAAAAGATCCACTGGGCCGAAACTGAACTGGCCAAGCGGTACGAAAAAAAGGAGGAGCTGATTGGGGTGGCCTCACCCATGGGCCAAGCCCAGATCGGGGGGGAGAGGCCAAGGCAGGCCGGCTCTAGAGGGGAAACAGGCTGGGCCTACCACGGGCTGAGTCCTCGCGTGGTCAACGAAGGAGGGCGAGCGCTCGTCTCTGCTCGAACGGAAACAGAGGAGCGATGCTGGAACAGAAGTGCGGCAGCGAGGAAGAAACGACGGAGGGGTGCGGCGAGGTTCCCTTGGCGCGAATCCATGACGGCGCTGGACGCCGGTGATGGGGCGCAGGGGTCCAGGACCTGTGAGGAGGAGATGGGCGACCATTGCATGGAGGCGCGACGGGGAGGTCCATGGCGTCATGCTTCGGAGCTCTGACGACGGCAGGGTCAGGCAGCTGGAACCGAATGAGAGGGCGGCGGGGCGGCGGTTCCCGGCCTGATCTGGACGGCGGGGTGAGCAGGGGAGGCCATGGCGGTGTCCCGATGGTGCTCGTTCAGTGGCGCCGGTGTTCCTATGAAACCGAAATAGAGAGAGACAGGCAAGGTGAGCCGCGGGACGGAGGGAGAGAGAAGCGACAGAGAAGGAGAAAGAGAGAGAGAGGAAGGAGGCAGAGGAGCTGCGGCATGGTCTAGTCTGGCTTCGGGGGCTGGCCACGGTGGCTTTTGGCGACGGGAGGCTCGGGCTTGACTTCTGCAAGAAAAATGGCGGCAGCACTTAGAGCAGAAGGAGGGCACAGGAGAAAAAGAAGAGAAGGGGAGTCGTGATAGAGGCTAAGGTGTCCCGATGTTTCGATGAGATGGTGGCTATCGTTTTCTGTGGGAGTTGACCTTGACGATCCGACTACGAACGTGCGAGACGTCGCGCCTTAGCAATCGCTAAACCAACTTCCGAGGGTTATTGACCACGCCGGAGCACGATCAACCTGGCCACCAGGGTCTGTTTCCTGCGAGCAAACGAAGAACAAGCAAGAAACTGAGATTGCAATCTGGATATTGCGAATATAAGATGAAAGCTTTATTGATCAAGGTGGGGTTCTGTGACGTCTTGGTCTGGTCGTTGGACACAAACGAAGTACGCGAAGTTGCAGCTATGGCGAACTTTTAATCTAAACAAAACCCAAATTCTAAACGACGCCCTAAGGGCTGTATATATGGAGGAAGAGGGGGGGGATTTCGTGGCCCTTGAGGGTGGGGTCCGAAACCAACCCTAACTCTTGTTTCCCCACACATACGGACTCTAAAAATAGCCTATACTTAAGTATTTCGAAATTACATGGGCCTGGCCCATTAATAAGGTGACGCAGCACCTAGAATAGCCTATGGACGAATATTATGAAGTGGCATCTTGTATATTTCGTCCAAGACTGCATGCACTCCTTATGGCGGCTTCAAAGTCCTGAAATCATCACTTGTAACTCCGTTCTTGATCCCCTTGCGCATGCCATCAACTCCATGCGTGTTCTTGCTCCAATGTTCATCCCTCTCCAAGCTAGGCCCTTCATTTGTAAGAAAAACAAATGTATATAATTTAGGCAGCATCATAATCTCATGAACATTAGAATCATTACCAAGAAACGAAAGTACCTGGTAATTTAATTGGCGTGCGCGAGCTCTAGTAATTGGTCCAGTATATTTAACAGTAGGGGCTGTGGGTGTAACAATGGTATTGATGTCCTCATCATCCTCCCCTTCTTGAAATGAAGTCGTCCTCGACGGAAGCGCTTCTTCCTCACCCAAATAAGGCTTCAAATCTGCAATGTTAAAAGTGGGACTAACCCCAAAATCTACAGGTAGCTCAAGTTTATATGCATTATCATTTATTTTCTCTAACACCTTAAAAGGACCATCAGCACGTGGCATTAGCTTTGATTTGCGCAGATTAGGAAATCTATCTTTACGCAAATGTAACCAAACAAGATCTCCAGGCGCAAACACAACATGTTTTCTACCCTTATCTCCAGCAAGTTTATATTTAGCATTCATACACTCAATGTTTTCCTTAGTTAACTCATGCATTTTTAAAATCAATTCAGAACGTTCTTTAGCATCAAAATTAACCTTCTCTGAAGATGGAAGAGGCAACAAATCAATAGGTGCACGAGGTAGGAAACCATACACAATTTCAAAAGGGCACATCTTAGTAGTAGAATGCAATGAGCGATTATAAGCAAATTCAATATGAGGCAAGAATTCTTCCCACATTTTCTTGTTATTCTTCAAAACAGCCCTAAGCATAGTAGACAATGTTCTATTGACTACTTCAGTTTGTCCATCAGTTTGGGGGTGACAAGTAGTACTAAAAAGCAGCTTAGTCCCCAACTTAGACCATAAACATCTCCAAAAGTGGCTAAGAAATTTAGTATCACGATCTGAAACAATAGTATTTGGCACACCATGTAAGCGAATAATTTCACGAAAGAACAAATCAGAAACATTAATAGCATCATCGCTTTTATGACATGGTATAAAGTGTGCCATTTTTGAGAACCTATCCACGACAACAAATATGCTATCCCTCCCCTTCTTTGTTCGAGGTAAACCTAAAACAAAGTCCATAGATATATCCTCCCAAGGAACACTAGGTACTGGCAAAGGCATATATAAACCATGAGGATTGAGTCGTGACTTAGCTCTTTGACATGTAGTGCAGCGAGCAACAAAACGCTCAACATCCCGTCTCGTCTTTGGCCAAAAGAAATGTGTAGCAAGTATATCCTCCTTCTTCTTGACGCCAAAGTGTCCCATTAAGCCTCCTCCATGTGCCTCCTGCAACAACAAAAGACGAACGGAGCTAGCTGGAATGCATAGCTTGTTAGCACGAAATACAAATCCATCGTTAAGAACGAACTTGTTCCAAGTTCTCCCTTCCTTACAATTCTGCAATACATCTTTAAATTCAGCATCATGAACATATTGATCTTTGATGGTCTCCAAACCAAATATTTTAAAGTCAAGTTGTGAAAGCATAGTATAACAATGAGACAAGGCATCAGCAATAACATTTTCTTTACCCTTCTTGTGTTTAATGACATAAGGGAAAGTCTCAACGAATTCAACCCATTTAGCATGTCTACGGTTCAGTTTTTCTTGACTTTTAATGTGTTTCAAAGATTCATGATCAGAATGTATAACAAATTCCTTGGGCCATAAATAATGTTTCCATGTTTCTAAGGTCCGAACAAGAGCATATAATTCTTTATCATAAGTAGAATAGTTCAGACTAGGCCCACTCAATTTTTCAGAAAAGTATGCAACAGGTTTTCCATCTTGTAATAACACACCTCCTAATCCAATTCCACTAGCATCACATTCAAGCTCAAAAGTCTTATTCAAATTAGGAAGTTGGAGTAAAGGAGCATGTGTCAACTTATCTTTCAATACCGTGAAGGCTTCTTCCTGTGCGGTACCCCAAACAAAAGGCACATCCTTCTTTGTAAGCTCGTTGAGAGGTGCAGCAATGGTGCTGAAATCTCTCACAAAACGCCTATAGAAACTAGCGAGGCCAAGGAAACTCCTCACTTGTGTGACCGTTTTGGGCTGCGGCCAACTCTCAATAGCTTCAATCTTGGCTTTATCAACTTCAATTCCCTGTGGAGTAACAACATAGCCAAGAAAAGATACTCGGTCGGTGCAAAAGGTGCACTTCCCAAGGTTTCCAAACAAACGTGCATCACGTAGAGCAATAAAAACAGCACATAAATGTTCCAAATGTTCCTCCAAAGATTTGCTATAAATCAATATGTCATCAAAGTAAACTACCACAAATCGTCCAATGAAAGCACGTAAAACTTCATTCATTAATCTCATGAAAGTACTAGGTGCATTAGTTAACCCAAAAGGCATGACTAACCACTCATATAATCCAAACTTAGTTTTAAATGCTATTTTCCATTCATCACCCAATTTCATACGAATTTGATGGTATCCACTACGCAAATCAACTTTGGAGAATATTGTAGAGCCACTCAATTCATCAAGCATATCATCTAGCCTAGGAATAGGATGACGATAACGAATAGTAATATTATTAATGCCTCTACAATCAACGCACATACGCGACGTACCATCCTTTTTTGGCACTAAAATGATAGGAACAACACAAGGACTAAGGGATTCACGTATATAACCTTTGTCGAGCAGTTCTTGTACTTGACACATAATCTCCTTCGTCTCCTCTGGATTGGTACGGTATGGTGCACGGTTGGGTAGCGAAGCACCGGCAATTAAGTCAATTTGATGCTCAATCCCTCGAATAGGTGGTAATCCCGGTGGCACATCTTGTGGAAAGACGTCAGCGAACTCCTGCAAAATGTTAGTGACAGCAGGGGGCAAAGAGGAAGGCACGTCCTTGAATGAAAATAATGCCTCTTTGCACACAAAAGCATAGCAAACAGATTTGCTGAAATCTAGCTCATCAATATCAGATTTGGTGGCAAGTAAACATGCACTTTTCAATTTAATTTCAGAAACAACAGTAGATGGTTTATTATTAGGCTTCATTTGGTGCTCAAATTCTTTTGCCACAATCTGATTTTCACTCTTATTTGTCTCCTGTTTTGCTTTATTAGCTCTATTAATATCATCTTTCAAAATGGAATCAGGAGTCATAGGAAGCAAAGTAATATTTTTATCGTTATGAACAAGAGTATACTGATTGTTTCTACCATGGTGTACAGAATTTTTATCAAATTGCCATGGTCTACCAAGTAATAAGGAACATGCTTGCATAGGTACCACATCACAATCAAACATAATCAGCATATGTAGAGATACTAAAATGCACACGAACAGTACGTGTTACCTTAACCTTGCCGCTGTTGTTGAACCATTGGATGTAGTAAGGTTGTGGATGTGGTCTTGTGGTGAGAGATAGCTTCTCCACCATCTCCATGCTAGCCAAGTTATTGCAGCTCCCTCCATCTATGATCACGCGAACAGAGTTCCTTCACAACTCCCTTTGTATGGAACAAATTATGCCTCTGATTTGCTCAGCTTGTGTAACCTGCACACTCAAAACACGTTGAGCAACTAAACATTCATACCTGTCAGCATCTTCAGCAGCCATGTATTGCGTCTCATGATCAGAATCATCTCCACCGTGTTCTTCACGTGTAATAAGAGCCAAAGTCTCCTCATCATAGTCACTAGCGGACTCATACCCACCATCCTCAGTAACAATCATCACACGCTTAGATGGGCATTCTCTCGCATAATGACCTCCACCCTTGCAACGTCGACAAATAATATCATGTGTTTGCCCTGTTGATGCCATGGATGAAGAAGAGCTCTTTGCAGGCCCAGAAGGTGTGCTCTTGGCAGATAGTGGTGATTGTGCTGCTTTATTGTATCACGGTTGGAGGTGGCAGCCGACGGAGGCGTAGCAGAACGTGTGGAAGTAGATGATGCACGTGGTGTCCATGATGAAGGTCGACCTGCAGAAAAGTTAGTCGCGCAATGCCTGTCGATCCTGCACTTCACGTTCAGCTTACAAGCAAGATGGAATAAATGAGTGATATTATTATACTCCTTATACTCTAGAATGGTCTGAATCTCTCTATTTAATCCACCCATGCAACGTGCAAGCATAGCTTGATTCTCATCAACAATACCACATCTAATCATGCCAGTTTGTAATTCCTGATAATATTCTTTTACAGAATTTTTTCCTTGTCTTAAACGCTGCAATTTTTGAAGTAATTCACGTTGATAATATGGTGGAACCCAACGAGTACGCATAGCAGTTTTCAAAGCAGCCCAAGTAGCCGGAATAGGATATAATCTACAATGCTCAGACCACCAAACACATGCAAAACTAGTGAAAGCACAAACAGCAGCAGGAACACGTCTCTCCTCGGGATATTGTAAACATGTAAATCGTTGTTCAGTTTCTAACTCCCAAGTAAGATATATATCAGGAACATATCTACCCTCAAATGGTGGAATATTCAATTTTAGTTTAGGGAGATGGTCATGATCTCGTACCTGAAGGTGAGCCCTACCATTGCCATTATTTGCATGTGGACGACCTGGTGGTTGTTGTGCTGTTGGTGGCACGTAGTTCTGATTTTGATCAACCTCATCCTCATAATCTCCCACATAAGCATCCTCCTCCACATCAGCAGTAGGAGCCACAGAAGTATCAACAGCAGCACCAGCAGTTTGGCCCGACTGAAGAGGGACATGGCTCGCTCGGCGGAGGGCTGTTTCCCGACATGGAGGTAGTCGGTGTTGTTGCTGTTGTTGCAGAGGTGCGGCAGGAGCAGCCGGTGGTGGTGGTGGAAAACGCGAAAGCAATTCAGCAAACTTGTTATCGAGCTTTGTTTCAAACGTCTTCTCCATGACATCTATCTTCTCCATGGCCTCTTCAAATCTGTTTATCACATCTTGCACCTGTCCATTCATCATTTGCTGAAACGTATCATGAAGCTCCTTGTTCGTCAAGTTCTCCCAGTCAGTCTCGTCGGCTTGTGATCCTGGCATGGTTAGCAACAATAGAAACACACAAGAATATGATCCTACAGACTACTAACAAGTGGTGGTGGTGGCGGGTGTCACAAATCCGTCAAGCAAATCTCAAATTCTTACCAGTTCTTACCCAGCAGCAGGCGGTGATCGGCAACCGTTGTAGTCAAAAACTCTCAAAAGCTTGGATAGAGCGATTGCCAGGGAGAGTCAAACGCACGACGTAGATGTATGTGGAGCTGGGAAGGCTTATAGTATGGTAGCAAAAAGGGTCAGCAATAATCAATTCAGAGATGCAAAGTTGAATAAACGTTCAATGACGGTACTGTGCTGGTCCTAGGCTAGACCGTGCTAGAGACGCGAGCCTAGAACACTAACAAAATCACGACGCTGCACGTAAATAAGGGAAAAGCACACTCTGGAACTCTCTTTTTTTTCGCTCTCTTTTTTTTGCGCTCCTTTTTTTTGCGCTCCTCTTTTTTTTTGCGAAAAATCACTATAATGGCGAGTGTCTCAAAACTCTTCCCTCGTCAAACTGATAGGATGGAAATCAGGGCAGCGACGACGAAAAAGTGCGACAAAAAAACACTATGATGGCACGTGGCTCAAAAGACTCAGAAAAGCCTAAAAATAGGATAGGGAAAAAAAATTTGCCCGTGAAAATTTTGGCCTAAAAACTGCCCGGGGGTCTCCATGGACACACGCAGGCAAGGAAACACGAATCGGAATTTAGATTGATCTCAAGAACAAACCTAATATGAGAAGAACTCGGATTGGTGGTGGATATATGGTTGTGGTATATGGCAGCGGTGGTGGTATATGGTAGCGGTGGTGGTATATGGATACAGATTGGTGGTGGTATATGGATACGGATTGGTGGTGATATATGGATACGGATTCAGAGTGGTGGCGGATAAGCAATGGTGGTAGATGGCAAGGCGATGATGATGGTGCGGCGGCGGCGTGACAACTTATGACCAGAACTCGAAACTCTAAAAGACTAGACTCTAAGACCAGCAACTTGACACGACGATGCAACCGCAAATTCAAGAAAGCAAAAACCCTAAAAAGATTATGCAAAGGCTCAGATTGGTTCGGATATGATGAACTAACCCTAATTTTTTTGTGACTTTTTCGTGGACTGTAGGTATGAAGAACAGACTCGATCTAATCTACGAAAAACTGTAAAAATCTCACCGAGCAACCTGGAAATCTGATACCACTTGATAGAGGGTAAGGTGTCCCGATGTTTCGATGAGATGGTGGCTATCGTTTTCTGTGGGAGTTGACCTTGACGATCCGACTACGTACGTGCGAGACGTCGCGCCTTAGCAATCGCTAAACCAACTTCCGAGGGTTATTGACCACGCCGGAGCACGATCAACCTGACCACGAGGGTCTGTTTCCTGCGAGCAAACGAAGAACAAGCAAGAAATTGAGATTGCAATCTGGATATTGCGAATATAAGATGAAAGCTTTATTGATCAAGGTGGGGTTCTGTGACGTCTTGGTCTGGTCGTTGGACACAAATGAAGTACGCGAAGTTGCAGCTATGGCGAACTTTTAATCTAAACAAAACCCAAATTCTAAACGATGCCCTAAGGGCTGTATATATGGAGGAAGAGGGGGGGGGGAATTTCGTGGCCCTTGAGGGTGGGGTCCGAAACCAACCCTAACTCTTGTTTCCCCACACATACGGACTCTAAAAATAGCCTATACTTAAGTATTTCGAAATTACATGGGCCTGGCCCATTAATAAGGTGACGCAGCACCTAGAATAGCCTATGGACGAATATTATGAAGTGGCATCTTGTATATTTCGTCCAAGACTTCATGCACTACTTATGGCGGCTTCAAAGTCCTGAAATCATCACTTGTAACTCCGTTCTTGATCCCCTTGCGCATGCCATCAACTCCATGCGTGTTCTTGCTCCAATGTTCATCCCTCTCCAAGCTAGGCCCTTCATTTGTAAGCAAAACAAATGTATCCAATTTAGGCAGCATCATAATCTCATGAACATTAGAATCATTACCAAGAAACGAAAGTACCTGGTAATTTAATTGGCGTGCGCGAGCTCTAGTAATTGGTCCAGTATATGTAACAGTAGGGGCTGTGGGTGTAACAATGGTATTGATGTCCTCATCAAGTCGCGTTGCTCTGCTTGGGCGGCGCGACCTGGGGTAGGCGGTGATGGATCCAGATGCCTGGTCGCTGGAGGCGACAACGAGGAGAAGATGGTCGGGCGGGGCGAGGTGCTCGGGATTGGGCTGCCCCCGATCCGGATCGAGCGAAACAGGGGCGCGGGAACGAGGGGCATAGCCTCGATCCCATCTGGATCGAGCAGAAGGTCTATAGGTTGGAGGCCGAGGGAAATTTGGATCGATGAGTAGCAGTGGAGAGAGCTGGTTGGTGGGTGGAGGAAAAATGAGGAGAAGGGGATCCCGAGGTAGATGCGGTAGGTGGCGGCGGCTCGACGGGACAAAGTGCCTAGATTTTAGGGTTTGTCCAAAAGACTAAGGGTGGACTATATATACGTCACAGATTAGGTTAGGGGCTACCTCGGTCCCTCTGATCATAATCGGATGGTCGGGAAAATAGGCTAGGGAGCCCAAATAAGAAAACGGAGACGTTTTGTAGATGTTTGGGGATGATCTGAGTCCAACGGTGACAACTCCCCGGGTCGGGTCCGGGACAACTTTCGGGCGCGCGCGCGAGGAGGGCCGCGGGCTGACGAGAGAGGTTAGGTTGGACCTGGCGGTAGGTCATGGGCTGTGTAGACGGTCTTGAGCTAAGAGAGGAGAAGAGAAGAGAGGGAGGCCCGGCGACTGTTTCCGGAGACCAAAAACGTCCGACGTTAGACCGGCTATAATGCCGCTATAGTTATCTGTTGGGGCATCAAACGAACTCCGAATGCGATGAAATTTGATAGGCGGTCTATCTACAGTATAATAAGACCGCATGCCAACTTTCAACCCATTCTGAGAACATTTTCCGGCCACTTATAAAATAATATTCGGACGTGCCGCGGGCGCGTGCGAGTGTGCCTGGGCTCAGAACGGACAACGGATGGAACTGGGGGAACCCGGACGAATGCAAGTTTTGAAAACATGCAGATGCAATGCGGATGATGACATGACAAGATGCGACACGCAAGCAAATGACAGGGCAACAACAGCGAATAACTGGAAGACACCTGGCGCAACGGTCTCGGGGCGTCACAGAGCAGCAATAGCAGTGTGAGCGAGCGAGAGCTGGAGCAACAGCAGATCCGGCTAGTATGGACGCTGCCGCTGAAGGGGCCTCGCACTGGGGGAGAGCCGCCGTGGAGATGTCACCCACGGCGCCGGCTTCGAGGTAGCCACTCCATGGGGGTGTGGGATGGAGCGCCGTCGGCGCCGGGAGGTCGAGTTAAGGAGAAGGTGCAATGTGATGAGTGTACAACCTCTTTGGTGGGGCCGAGTAGGCCTCGGCTTCGTCCGAGGAGTCGTGAGGATGTTGCGGTTCCGGTGGAGCAGGTTAAGGCAGCACTGTGGGGATGGAGCAGCCACGATAAACGAGGCGATCGTCGGAGCAGCTCCTTGGAGGTGGAGGACGGGGTGGCTGAACCGACGAGACAATGAGATGGACGACGGATCCTCATCCGGGGAGGTGGATGAGGGACGTCGAGCTGTTGCGGTGGACGACGTCGTCGGGGAAGAGGCTCCGACTAGGCAGCGGTGAGATGGCAGACGGAGGAAGATGGGGTTTCGCGGCTGGAGCAGAGAGGTTGTGGCTGCCTGGGCTTTCGAATGGCGAAAAGGATGCAATGGGAGGGGGAACCGTGACTTAGGGACGCGCTTGTCCAAAATGTAGGGTGTGTTACAAAAGTACCACCACCGATTTGAACTAGCGGACCTTTCGGCTCAGGGTTAGAAGAGGGATTTCACGTGTTGGGATTTGGCAGCTAGAGGGAGTTTTCGCGCGTGTTGTAATTTCGGGATAGCAAGACGCGGGTTGCAAAGGTGCCAGTTTAGGGAGCACGATATCTGAATTTTCGGGATATAACAAGGCGCGGGTTGAATTTTAGGGACAAGCCTAACGTGTAATATTGTACTTTAACGTACCAAATCAACTCACACTTCCCGCAACGAAAAAAAAAACCAAAACAAATAAAACTATTCACACCACACAAAGAGAGAGTCATGTCCCGTTTTACTATACAAATGCTATTCAAAGCTACTCATAACAACATGTTATGTCCAATTAAAATTTTTTGTTGGCTGTATAATGCATGTAACCTACTCATACCAACATTTTAGTGCATTCTAAATGTCTACACTACCGCTGCAATTCAAACTAAATTTGAATTCGTTTCTCTATTTCAATAAGAATCTACAATCATGATTGTTTCCTACTTCAACCATCATTCGTCTATTACCTTAACAACACACCAGATGATTACTATAGAGATAGATATGAACTATGTGTACTATATGTACTCGAATTCAATTTTTTGAATACACTTGATGTTGATTCCAAATAATAGTACATTTGATGTACTAACTATATATTCATAATCTAAACCATGTTCCACACGTACACCGTGTTTATCACACAAAGTATAGTGCTCCGCCCCCTACATTATGACAAGTATTTAGCCCTGAGTTGCAAAAGCCACACATTATCCCAAATTATAATCAATGTTCTACATTATGATATCTTCTTCAAGTATCCGTATCCACTTTTTATAATGAATTATGATCTTTGTTCGTCTTTTACACCTTCACGATCCTCTTCTCTTTGTAGCTAGCTAGCGTTAACTTTCTATCGTGCATGCACACGCCCGACCCCCTCTCACCCTCCCTCAGCGTCCCCTCCATCGTGCACGTTCTTTATTTCTCTTTAGGTCGTTCACCCGCGGTGTGTGTAGGCCCCCGGCTCCTTCTTTCCGACACACACCGGTTGATATACCTCCCTAGCCAAGTGTGGCTACCACAAACACATACTTCCCCTCTTCTCTTCTCACCGTCCATCCCCACTATGTACAATACGGTTCCACGCAGGTGCACACTCCCACCCCTCTTTTCATCGATCTCATACTCGCACACTCCTCCTCCCTCGACATGGTAGGCCTCTCGCACCATGTAACGCCATGGACACACCCGCCGGTGGTCATTACTCGTCACGGGTTCTAGACTGGCCCCATAGACTAATACTAGTCTTTTCTGCGCGCTTTGTCCTCACTCGTGTCCACCCGGGAGCAACTTCCCGGTCGGTCACCCATCCTGAAATTACTCCGAGCTGAGCACACTTAACTTTGGAGTTCTTTCCGAATGGGCTCCCGGAAAAGAAGGAATTCCTTATTGATATGAGTAGTCTATCATCCCTAATAAGCCAGGCTATCACACACCACCTCCTAGCTGTACCCCTCTCCCCCTGTCTGTCTCTCTGGACCTTATTTGCTTCTAACACATGCATGCATGTATACATACCGATCTCCCTACATATAGCCAGGTCGACTAGAATTTGTTTTCCCCATGCACTGATAGACTTACCTCACTAGTTATGTCTCTCCCTTTCTCGGACACACGACGGTTGATCGTCCTATGTAGTTACATATGCTTAGCACAACCATACTGTCTCCCGTCATCATCCTTGCATACCTCCCGAGCCGTCTCTCACACGCACATGCATAGACAGACAGACATCCCCGCCCTCTCTTATTGATATTGCACTCGTACCCTCCGTTTGTCTAGCAGGCCTCTCCCACCATTTGTGAGACGCCACTCCACCACCAACCCTCCGATGCTCTACCTTTGTCTTTCTCCCAACCTTATTCCTCTGCTACACATATCCATGGATGTCGATCGATCTCCCTCAATACATAGCTAGGTCCCTCTCCTTCCCCACACATATACTAGTCGATATGTCTCTGCCCCCCAAGCCCCCCACACACACCGATAGTCAAACATTGTAGGTAGGTATCCGTGCCACACAGAAAAACTGCACCTCTGCCCTCTCAAATTCCAGTATGCCAGCCGCCCTGTATCTTAGACGTGGCAAACACAAATTCGATGGCACTCTTTATCGATCGTGCAGCCACACACTTCATCCTTGTTTTCGATCCTATCAATATCTCACGTCCATGACTCAGTTTCACACACATTCCATATGTTACGTTTTTTGTTTGAGATATCATTGACACATTGACTCTGTTTCGCACAGAGCATCTCTATCACACCCACCCACGTACGTACTTGCACCTAAAGAAGAGGTGCACACAGGACGCAGGTACTCACGTCTCGTTCCCAGCCACACCCGCGAGGGTACACGGTGGAGTTCGTTCTTGTACGAAAAGGCAACCACGTGATAATTTGATGCGTGTAGCAGTTGTTTACTCAAAGGAGGGTCGGGTACCACACCTAGACCGAACAAAGTTTGACTTGACGCGTTAGTATTAAATAAAGTTATATATTCCTCAATGGCACGTACGGAATATAAAATGATTGCCGTGGGGAAAATGGAAAAATCCGCTCCACTATATAGAACGGAGCCTGCCTACCGGGGTTTGTCTCTTGTCACACCATCTCACACAAGGCAGTGGTGGCCTCTCTCTCCCACCATTAGTTAGTGATCCAGCCGCATCCCGTCCGCCGACGGAAAGGGAGGATGTGCATCGTTTCTCTGTTCGACGGTGTTGAGGCAGCACGTCCCGATCTGCGATACACGCCGTTCTCTCTGACCAAGCTCCGACGTGGTAGGGCCTTCGCCACTTGCTCATTGCCGCAGTATGGGTAGATCCCGGCTGCCGGCGCCCTCCTAGTAACATCCCGATGACCCTCATGTGCAGCTTCCTCCGGCCTTGATCCACTGCCCATCTTCCCGCGTTGTTGCATGTCGATCTTCTTTAGTTGTTTGCTTAAAACGTATCTCCGCCGGCGTACTTTCCATCTTGCAATCTCGTCCTCAAACCATTTTTGGTAAACCATCATGCTGCTATCTTTCCCTTATTACATGGAATATGCTTCTTTTTTGTCGGCGTATGTGTCTTCAACTCGTGTTATTGGGCAGTAATTGTATCCTTTCGACCTCCTTTTGCAAACAGGGCTATCCATTTTCACCTTGTTGCTATTGCGACCTTTTTGTGAACTGCACAAATCACTTTTTTCTTAAGAGTGCTTTGTGCAGTTCTGCCAAACTGTCACACGGGCAATGTTTTTACATTTCTATGGGACTGCAGAAAGGGAGATTGGTTTTGCTATCAGCTACCTCTTGAGCATGCGTTGGTTTTCCCTTGAAGAGGAAAGGGTGATGCATCAAAGTAGCGTAAGTATTTCCCTCAGCTTTTGTGAACCAAGGTATCAATCCAGTAGGAGACTACATGCAAATCGCCTAGTACCTGCACAAACAATCAAGAACCTTGCAACCAACGCGATAAAGGTGTTGTCAATCCCTTCATGGCCACTTGCAAAAGTGAGATCCGATAAAGATAATAAGATAAATAGTTTTTGGTATTTTTGTTGAATAGATTGAAAAGTGAAGATTGCAAAATAAATAGTAAACTAGAATTATAGATCGGAAACTTATATAAGGCAAAGTAGACCCGTGGGCCATAGGTTTCACTAGTGGCTTCTCTCAAGATAGCATATATTACGGTCGGTGAACAAATTAGTGCCGAGCAATTAATAGAAAAGTGCATAGTTATGAGAATATCTAGGCATGATCATGAACATAGGCATCACTTCCGTGTCAAGTAGACCGAAACGATTCTGCATCTACTACTATTACTCCACACATCGACCACTATCCAGCATGCATTTAGAGTATTAAGTTCATACGAACATAGTAACTCATTAGGCAAGATGACATGATGTAGAGGGACAAACTCAAGCAATATGATATTAACCCCATCTTTTTATCCTTGATGGCAACAATACAATACGTGTCGGTTCCCTTTCTGTCACTGGGATCGAGCACCGCAAGATTGAACCCAAAGCTAAGCACTTCTCCCATTGCAAGAAAGATCAATCTAGTAGGCCAAACTAAACCGATAATTCGAAGAGACTTGCAAAGATACCAAATCATGCATATAAGAATTTAGAGTAGAATCAAATATTATTCATATATAATCTTGATCATAAACCCATAATTCATCGGATCTCGGCAAACACACCATAAAAAGTATTACATTGAATGGATCTCCAAGAACATCGAGGAGAACTTTGTACTGAGAACCAAAGAGAGAGAAGAAGCCATCTAGCTAATAACTATGGACCCAAAGGTCTGTGGTAAACTACTCACACATCATCGGAGAGGCTATGGTGTTGATGTAGAAGCCCTCCGTGATCGAATCCCCCTCCGGCAGATCGTCGGAAAAGGTCCCCAGATGGGATCTCATGGGTACAGAAGGTTGCGTCAGTGGAAAAGTGGTTTCGTGGCTCCCCTAGATGTTTTCAGGGTACAAGAGTATATATAGGCAAAAGAAGTAGGTCGGTGGAGCTTCGTGGGGCCCACGAGGGTGGGGCGCGCCTCCCTACCTCGTGGCCGCCTTGTTGCTTCCTTAACCTCCACTCCAAGTCTCTTGGATTGCTTTTGTTCCAAAAAATATCCTCGCGAAGGTTTCGTTCCGTTTGGATTCCGTTTGATATTCTTTTCTACGAAACACTGAAATAGGTAAAAAACCGCAATTTGCACTCGGCCTTCGGTTAACAGGTTAGTCCCAAAAATAAAATAAAAGTGCATAGTTAAGCCCATTAAACATCCAAAACAGATAATATAACAGCATGGAACAATCAAAAATTATAGATACATTGGAGACGTATCAAGCATCCCCAAGCTTAATTCCTGCTCGTCCTCGAGTAGGTAAATGATAAAAACAGAATTTTTGATGTGGAATGCTTCCTAACATAATTTTCAATGTAATTTTATTTATTGTGGCGTGAATATTCAGATCCGAAAGATTCAAGACAAAAGTTTAATATTGACATAAAAACAATAATACTTCAGGCATACTAACCAAGCAATTATGCCTTCTCAAAATAACATGGCCAAAGAAAGCTATCCCTACAAAATCATATAGTCTGGCTATGCTCTATCTTCATCACACAAAATATTTAAATCATGCACAACCCCGATGACAAGCCAAGAAATTGTTTCATACTTTTGATGCTCTATCTTTGACTTGCACAAACACAATTTCGATGGCTCTCTTCATCCATCTCGCACCCACCCACTGGATCCTCTCTTCGACTCTATCGATATCTATGACCCCTCCCTCTCTTCTCGTGGATTGCCCCCTCTGGCCCTCTCTATATGATATGGATATGCCTCTATTTCACACATATTTCATGCAATTTTTTGTTTGAGATGTCATCGACACATATTCCCACAAATACATTCACGAAATTACCACCCCCAAAACAAAAAACACTCACGAACGCACACACCATCTGTCTAGGTTTGTATCTCTCTCATGCACACCCACGTAGGTGGGGGACGTGCACGAAGAGAAGAGGTGCACGCACGGCGCACGTACTCCCGTCTCTTTCCAAACCACAGTCGCACGGGTACACGGTGTAGCTCATTTTTGTACGAAAAGGCAGCCCACGTGGTAATTTGACACGTGTACTGGTTGTCCACTTGATGGAGGATCGTCTACCACGGGTGAACAAACAAATTGCGACTTGACGCGTTATGTTAAAAAAGAGGCAAACAATGTGGGGCCTACCTTAGAGGCAAGGCTCTATACACTGGAGTACTTTTGATGTGTCCCGACAACTCGCAGAACGAGGAGAAGCTTGCTTAGTACGCTGTCTCCCCCGCCCACGGGCGTGGTGGCTCGCAGGATGAGGTGAAGCTTGCTTACTAGTACACCTTTACGCCCGCTCCCTCGCCCACGCGCGCGGTGGCTCGCAGGACGAGGAGAAAATTTTACTACTCCCTCCGTTTACTCCTCGTCCCTACCTTGGTTAGAGAGATTATCATATTGTTTGGAATATATGTCCTTTAGTAGGCAGGACGAGCCTACACGGTTGCTTGCTGGGGTTGCTCTCTTCAGTCTTCACACTCTCTCGCATAAAACGACTGTGGCTACATATCTAACATCCCGACGGATCACGGGGCTGTTTGGTTTTAGGACTAGCATTGCCACACTTTGCCACACATTTTTGCCAAACTTGACTAAGGTTAGTTCATGAAAATGAGAGCCGCAACTTGGCAAGCCTAAGGGAATCTTGCCACACTTTTTGTGTGTATTCCATGTGGGGTCCAAGTGTGGCTTGCCTAAGGTGTGGCTTGAACCAAACACTCACCTAAGTTGGTCAAACTTGCCTAACCTTAGGTGTGGCAATCTTTGGCAAAGTTAGTCACAAACAAACAGCCCCCACGTCCGTCGGGGGAAGGGGTGGATGCTTTTAGTGTAGGTGCGGTGAGGTGCTGGATCACGAATTCCCAGAGGGATTCAAACCGGTGAACATAGAGGCTTACGACGGGACCACAAACCCTGGAGTCTAGATAGAGGACTTTATCCTGCTTATTCATATGGATCGTGGAGATGATCTCCATGCCATTAAATACTTGCCCCTCAAGCTTAAAGGGCCAGCTCGGCACTGGCTGAAAAGCCTCCCCGAAAACTCAATTGGAAGTTGGGAGGAGCTCGAGGACGCTTTTCGGGCCAATTTTCAAGGGACTTATGTCCGACCTCCGGATGCAGACGATTTAAGTCATATAATCCTATAGTCCGGAGAGTCCGCCCGAAAGCTTTGGAACAGGTTCCTCACCAAGAAGAACCAAATCGTCGACTGTCTGGACGCCGAAGCCTTAGCAGCTTTTAAACACAGCGTCCGAGACGAATGGCTCGCCAGACACCTCGACCAAGAAAAACCGAGAACAATGGCAGCCCTAACAAGCCTCATGACCCGCTTTTGTGCGGGCGAGGACAGCTGGTTGGCCCGTAGCAGCACCAGCGACCCAAGCACATCCGAAGTCAGGGATGGCAATGGTAAACCACGACGCAACAAAAACAAGCGTCGAAATAAAGAAGGTAGCCCAGATAACACGGCGGTAAACGCCGGATTCAGGGGCTCCCGACCAGGTCAGCGGAAAAAGCCTTTCAAAGGCAGCAAAGAAGGAAAATCTGGCCTAAACAAAATTCTTGACAAACTCTATCAGATTCACGGCACCCCAGACAAACCTACAAATCATACCCACAGAGAATGTTGGGTCTTCAAGCAGGCTGGTAAGCTAAACGCCGAACACAAAGGGGAAGAGACACCAAGCAAAGACGAGGATGAACCTCGCTAGCAAAGCGCCGGAGGACAGAAAAAGTTCCCAACAGAGGTTAAAACAGTAAATGTGATCCATGTGACAAAGGGGAGAAGCAAGCATGCACTTCGAGGCACACGTGCCAGAGAGCCCGTCACCCCTAGGTTCAACCCCTGGTTGGCCTGCCCGATCACTCTTGATCATAGGGATCACGAGACAAATATCTGGCAAGAAGAACTGACGGCCTTGGTGTTAGACCCAATAATAAATGGGTACCATTTCACACAAGTCCTCATGGACGGCGGCAGTGATCTAAATATGATATATCAGGACACAGTCCGCAAAATGGGGATAGACCCGACACAAATAAGCCACAGTAATACTACCTTCAAGGGAGTAATACCAGGCCAAGTGGCCCGCTGTGCGGGCTCTCTACTACTAGAGGTGGTATTTGGTTCTTCCAATAACTTCCGAAGCGAAAGGTTAACTTTTCACATCGCCCCATTCCGAAGTGGTTATCAAGCACTACTCGGAAGAACGACTTTCGCTCATTTTAACGCAATTCCGCATTATGC